>NC_141540.1:79305000-79352500 GCF_021556685.1 Rattus norvegicus | reverse complement strand
TGTAGTTAAGGATGGTTGTGAGACACCATGTGTGTTTTGGTAGCCAAACTTGTCTCCCCCAACCAGATGAATTTTTGCTGTGTGTAGCATTCATTGTTTGTCAGGGAACTCACTTTTATAGACCAATAGGATGGCCTCAGACTTTGAGAGATCAACCTGTCTCTGCCTCCTGAGTGCTGGGATTAAAGACATGCATACAGTACAATTCCCAGCTAAGAATAAAAGAGCTCTTAATTGCTGAGCCATCTCTCTAGCTTATTAATTATGTATTTGTGTATGTTTTGGGGAAGGCTTAAATAAAACTGGCTGTTTAACAGTCAAGTGATGTAAAATGTAGTTGGAAGTTCTTTACCTGTACTTTTTATATTTATCTTGGTGTTTTCATCTTTTCATTCTATGACTCTTTGCCTGATTGATTATATCCCTAAAATTGATGTTCTAGCTGGAGTTACATTATTTAAAAGTGTCTATCCTAAATTCCAATCATAGTATAGCATCCTTTGGAGAATGTCTCTGATCTATATCCACTGTATATAATGTGGATCTCATTTTTTTTTAAAAAGATTTATTTTATGTATGAGTCCACTGTCACTGTCTTCAGAAAGAAACACCAGAAGAGGGCATGAAAGACCCATTACAGATGGCTTTGAGCCACCATATGGTTGCAGGGAATTGAACTTAAGACCTGGAAAAGCATGTAGTACTCTTAACCACTGAGCCATCTCTCCAACCCTCTAATGTGGATCTTATAGGTAAACTCCTTAGTAAAAGAAAAAGTCCGTTTTTAGTCTCTATCATAGCACAAGATTTACTGAACTTAATGTAGTTTCCTTGGAAATGATTTGTTAGTGTGTTCTAAATTGAAACTGAATGTTATTTCATGAAATTTCAGTTACTACTGCTTTGCAAATGGTTGATTTTGATGTAGCCAAAAAGTTAACACTGCTTAGGAGCCATTAAAATGGTGTTCAGGGTAAAGGGCCATCACCTGAGGTGGTCTCAAACGGGCAGTGAGAGGTGGGTTGGCAAAAGGAACCGAGCACTAAGGAAGATGTGTCCATGTCTGTTTTTTGTCTCAGTTTTAATGTCTTCTTACATCTGTTGTATGAAAGTAAAATGGATCCCAAATGGTTATATGTATGAGGCATAAGCCTCATAAGCCTTTTAGATTTGTAACAAAGGGAATTCTAACTATTACATGAAAATATTCATTTAAGCTTCATTCAGAGCCACAGGCACTTAAAACTATGAACCTCCTTGGATCTGTCATTGCTAGACCAGTCTCTTAGGAAGTGGCAATGGTAATTTAATTACATAGGTCACTAGCTGAATTTTCCATATTCTTGATTCTAAATTGCAGGTAGGCTTTAATTTTAATTTGAAGTTAAGACCTTCAGATTGTCCCTTACCTGTCCCTCTTCCTTTTACCTAGTTAGGGCATGTGTGCGTGTATGTCTCTCACTTTGTACATTTAGTCTAGGGTAGCCTGAAATTCATGGTCATCTCTTACCTTGGCCTCCCGAGTGCCCAAGTTCTAGAATTACTAGCATAAGCTACTAAGCCCAACTATTAGAATACAAATATTTATACTGAACGTTTTTGTTTGTTTGAGACTTGGTCTTTCTATATAGCACATACTGACTAAACCATCTTTTCAACCTCCTCATTTAATTTACTTTTAAAATAGTGTCTCTGGAGGTGTTGAGTGATCACAAAAATTCTCACAGAATTGAATGCAATCTTAGTGAGTCATTTAAGATATCCATGTTTTAATTACTGAAATAATGCAGAGTTTGCTCTAACTTGTGTTTTGACAGTTTGTTGCATATTCTAAGGACCCAGACATAGGCTTGGTGGCCCGTCTCTTGTTTTTCCTGGTTTATGACTTTCGGCTTTGTGGAATACGGCTGAGATGAAAGGATTTATTGACGATGCAAACTACTCCGTTGGCCTGTTGGATGAAGGAACAAACCTTGGAAATGTTATTGATAACTATGTTTATGAACATACCCTGGTAAGTGTGCCATCATATTAGTCAAGAATGATGCTGGCAGTTTTCCAGATTTGAAAACGCATGGTTGGCTATGCTTCTCAGACACTGATCTGATTGATGAACTTGGCCCAGGTGACACTTGAGCTTTATTTTCTTTTGTCCTTCCAGTGTGTGTTGATACAGTTTGATCACTTATTCTGGTTCCTATCTACTACCAGGAAATGTGCACGGAACCCTGTTTATTACTACTTTTAAGTCATTTATTTTCATTTTATTATGATTATTTCCATTTATGTATGTGAACAGTGTGGCACAGTTTTTCTTTTGAAAGCCAGATTTCTTGTGTTCTCCAGGTTTCCTGAAGAGCTCTAAAGCTAGTTTTCAGTAAAAGTAGTTTTTTGACCTTCAGTATACAAATGTGACCAAGTCTCCTAGCAGACATCTTTTCTACTTTGTTACTAGGATTCTTTTTTTTTTTTTTTTGGTTCTTTTTTTCGGAGCTGGGGACCGAACCCAGGGCCTTGCGCTTCCTAGGCAAGCGCTCTACCACTGAGCTAAATCCCCAACCCCTGTTACTAGGATTCTTGTAGGACTTGATGATGCTAGAAACGCAGCCCTGGAAACAAGCTATTCATATCATATTGTTAGCACTCTTCTCATGTCCTGTAGAAATACTACTTACATCCATTATATTTGACATTTAAAGTCATTGCATATTTAGTGACAGTTTGTCCTCCAGCCTTAACTACTTCAGCATAGTGGGTCTACTTTTCTGTAGTTTTTGATTTTTTTTTTCTTTCATTGTCAATAGACAGGAAAAAATGCATTTTTTGTGGGGGATCTTGGGAAGATCGTGAAGAAGCACAGTCAGTGGCAGAACGTGGTGGCTCAGATAAAGCCATTTTACATGGTGAAGTGCAACTCCACTCCAGCCGTACTGGAGATCTTGGCAGCTCTTGGAACTGGATTTGCTTGTTCCAGCAAAGTAAGTATTTCCACTGAAAGCATTTAGACATCACTAACAAATAGAAGAAGTTTGATGTTGGGGTTTTAAAATAACTATTTAAATGGAGTCTTTTACTAGTTAATTTAATTTAATCATAGGAAGTCTTAATTTTTCAAGTATATTGATGAAAGGGATGTTATACTGGTGAATGCTGAAGAAATATTTTTATCAGTGAAGAATGTTTAAAAAAAAGATTTTGCTTTTTAAAAAATCTTTATCTGTGTGTATGTGTATATACCACATTGCTTACCTGCTACTGACAGAGGCCAGAAGTGATTGTTAAATTCCCTGGGAATAGATCCATGGATGTTTGTAAACTTCCATGTAAATAGTGCTGGGAATCAAACCTAAGTTCTCTGTAAGAGTATCAATGTTCTTTATTCTTAGCTGTGATAGTTGGTTCCTTTAATTCCAGCATTTTGAAGCTAGATGCAGGTTTAAAGCTAGTCTTCGTAACATAATGAGTTTGAGCCGCCTAGGTGTGGAAACTCCCTCTTAAAATAACAATTCTTCTTAGGATATCTATTCTTCTCTGTGTACTCTTTTGAGACAGCTCAAGATGGTTTTAAAACTTTCTGTGTAACTGATGATGTCTTTGAATTTCTGCTCCTCTTACCTCTACCTCCCAGGTGCTAAGGACAGGTAGAGACTACTACTACACCCAATTCATCTGGTTCTGTGCGCGCGCGCGCGCGCACACACACACACACACACACACACACACACACACACGTAAAATTGTATTTTTAAATTTTACTGTATTTACGTGTGGCGTTGACAAGTTCTGTGTGCACATGTGAAAGTCAGGATTACTCTTGGGGGATAATAGGTTCATTGTTCTACTGTATAGTTCCAGGGGATTAAAACTCAGTCTTCGTAATCAGACTTGGCAACATATACCCTTACACTGAGCAAGCTCACTGTTCCTATTTGTTTTTGGAACACAAGAGTAGGGAAACAGTACCAAAATGTGAATTCTGTGACAATATATTGGTTTAACTAAAAGATAAAATTAATTTATGGAACAGTTTAGAAGGCATGATATGCTCTTATTTCAGTCCTCAGCTTTGACAGGGAAAAAAAGGATAAAGTAAAAGTACTCAAAAGTAACTTAACATTTTTGTGTTAAATGATTGTGTTAACTCTTACAGAATGAAATGGCTTTAGTGCAAGAATTAGGCGTATCTCCAGAAAACATCATTTATACAAGTCCTTGTAAGCAAGCATCTCAGATAAAGTACGCAGCAAAAGTTGGAGTAAATATTATGACATGTGACAATGAAGTTGAATTAAAGAAAATTGCGAGGAATCACCCAAATGCCAAGTAAGTATCCTAAGTACTTGAGAATGTAGCTAATAGCATTAGTTTGTGAGCTACTGAAGGGGAGCAATGGCAGAGTCTGTGTGTAGTGTAACTTAGCATGATTTGGGATTTATGAAAAAGGCTGGCAGGCAGGATTTTGTTTTTCACCCACTTGTGATCAATTTTATGGATTTGAGATGCAGTGACACATTCTGGGATATGACTTACTAGCTCATGGAAGAAAATTCCATGGTATGATCACCAAATTATGGCCATAACTCTGTGTGTTCCTAAAAGTTTATATATGTTCCTAAAAGCTTGTACATCTTGTGCCTGATTAAGCATTTCTCAACTGTTGATTGTCAGCCTTTGAGGATCAAATGACCCTTTAACAGAGGTTGCCTAAGACCATTGAAAAACATCTATTTTCATTATGATTCATAATAGTGGCAAAATTACAGCTGTGAAGTAGCAATGAGAATGATTTTACCATTAGGGGTCACCACAACATGAGGAACTGTTGTAGCATTAGGAAGTTTGAAAGATAGTGGTCTAACTTAGTAGCTTTAATGGTATTAAGACATTCATCATCCTGAAAACATTTGGATAAAGGTCTTAGGGGAAAAACTTACAGAAAAACACTTGTTTTTCTCAAAAATGTTTACGTGATTATTCTTCAGAAAACAGACAACCTTTGGCTTGTTCAGCTCACTAGAAAACTCAAGGAAATTTGATAATTTTAAAGGCCCTTTTATTTTTGTTGAAAGACATTGATGGCATTGCTGTTGAATTTAGTCTTTTTGGTGGATTCATGGACTGATGGACTTCATTTGGAAGTAATGTCATCTTTCATTCCAGAGCCCAACTGACACTCATGCTGCTACAACAGAGTTTTAACTTGCTGCATTTTCCATAATCCCATCCTTGCAAGCTTCATGCCTTAGGCCCTAATTGCTAGTTTTTTCTCTATACAGGATTGTTTTTCATTAGGTTCACTTGATTCATCCATCGCTGGATTTGGGAACACTGGCAACATAAACAACATACTTCCTACAATCTTCAGGCTTCACATGTGCTGATGATGATGTAAACCAACTCTGCCCCAATCATCTTCCCCTTCTCTTAGGGTCTTACTACATATTGCAACAGAAGATAATATTGGAGGTGAAGATGGTAATATGAAGTTTGGCACTACACTGAAGAACTGTAGGCATCTTTTGGAATGTGCCAAGGAACTTGATGTCCAAATAATTGGGGTTAAGTGAGTATACTTTTTTTAGTACAGAAAAGAATAAACATGTTATTTTTGTTTATTTTATTATTTTTTTTTAGACAGGGTCTCTCTATGTAGTCTTGGAGTTAGCTGTGCAACTGTGTAGATCAGGGCATCCTCAAACTCAAAGATCCATCTGCCTTTGCCTCCTGAATTATACTGTTACAAGTAAAGTTATATATTAAAGCA
This sequence comes from Rattus norvegicus, assembly GCF_021556685.1. Lineage (NCBI taxonomy): Eukaryota > Metazoa > Chordata > Mammalia > Rodentia > Muridae > Rattus > Rattus norvegicus. The sequence goes on along the minus strand of NC_141540.1, from coordinate 79,346,736 downwards.
ACAAGGTAACACTGTTTTGCAGTGCCAGCATTGAATTCAAGCTATTGCTTCATAAACTCTACTACACACCCATGAGCCTACACCTCTTCTCCTTTATTGAATTTCAATTTTTTGAGACAGTCTTACTATGTAGTTCTGGACTGAACCTGCTTTATTTCCCAAGTGTTGGGATTGTTGATGTATGATTATCTTAATTTGAATGAGAGAAAATTCCTCCCAATTCTAATACTTTTTTTTAAAACAAGATTTATTTTATTCATATGAGTACACTGTAGCTGTCTTCAGACACACCAGAAGAGGGCATCAGATCCCATTACACATGGTTGTGAGCCACCATGTGGTTGCTGGGAATTGAACTCAGGACCTCAGGAAGACCAGTCAGTGCTCTTAACCACTGAGCCATCTCTCCAGCCCTCTAATACTTTTTAAAATGGCATTCAACCTATAAATTGCGCAGGTCATTTTGTATCTCTCTTTTTTGGGGGGGTGGGTCGCTTAATCCCTCAATGGCACTTCAGTAAGTCAGACTTTGAAGCTAGGTATGGTGATTTCTATAATCCCAGCACTCAGGGATTAGAGACAGGATGGAGGATTGTGAATTTAAGGCCAAACCTTGTCTCCAAAAACAGGGTTGGGGGTGTAGGCTTTCTTTGTCTTTCTTCATTTTTTTTTCTTTTTCCTTTCCTTTTTTTAAATACTAAGAAACCAAGACACAATTGGGTGGTTTGGTGCTGGAGAGAGATGGGTCAATGGGTAAGAGGTCCTGAGCTCAATTCCCAGCAATCATATGGTGGCTCACTACCATCTGTATAAGATTTGATGCCCTCTTATACATGAAGACAGAGCAGAGTGATTGATTTGGGTTTTGTTTTGTATAGGACAGGATATTGCTCTCTAGCCCAGCTAGTCTACAGCTCTGTTAATTAGATGATTTAGGGTTAAAATGAAGGAGTTTGTGATGCCATTTGATTGATGGTGATTGTTACTTTGTCACATACATAAAAGTAAGTCATGTTAATCTGTGAACTATGACTGTTTTGTGTTAGCTTTCTGTTGCTATGGAAAAGGAAAGTTTTTTTGGGTTTGTTTTTGTTTTTTGTTTTGTTTTGTTTTTTGACTTACCAGGTCCATCGAGGAAAGCCAAAATAGGGACTCAAGGCAGGAAGCTGGATGGAAGTACTGAAGCAGACCACAGATCAGTGTCTCCTGCCTTTATCTCTAGCTTGCTCAGCCTAACTTATAAGTCCATATAAGTGACATTCATACTGGGCTGGGGCCCTCCCATCCATATCAGTTAAAAGAATGTGCCCCACAGATAATGTGCATAGACCAATCTGATGGAGGCAGATTCTTTAGTTTCCCTTTTCCTAGGTAACTTTTTATGTGTCAAGTTAAGGAAGAAAACAAAAACCTAGCCAGCGTAGTAATTGATGCCTGTAATTGCACTTTGTTTATAGAGTTACACTTTTTTTTAAACCTTGCAGCATAATTTGGGTAATTAGATTCTACTCTTGTATCAAATATTTGGGAAAGTTAAAAATATAGTATCATACTGAGTGATAGTTGAAAGAAATTATGGAAAGTGCTTCAAAGCCATGCTTCTATTAATTACTACCTTATTTCTTTCAGATTTCATATTTCAAGTGCTTGCAAAGAATATCAAGTCTATGTCCATGCCCTGTCTGATGCTCGATGTGTGTTTGACATGGCTGTAAGTTCTCTAATTCTCCTGCTCTCAACCAGGGTGTTAGCTAGTATGAATTAATTGTTTAAAATTAGTTATAGCACACATAATTTGAAATGTTTCTTAGATTTCGTGAAGATTTGCTTGCATACATATGTATGTATGTGCACCATGTTATACCTGGTGCCCCCAAAGGTCAGAGCTCCTGGAACTGAACCCAGGTCCTCTGCAGGTAGCAAGGTCTTTAACCACGGAGCCATCTTTCTAGTCCTGCATACCTGATTTTTAATCCTTTTAGTCTATTTTATGGTTTTTTTTTTTTTGTTTTTTTTTTTTTCCAGGCAGAGTTACTCTATATAGCCCTGGCTGTCCTCTAAACTGCCTGACTCTGTGTCCCAGTGCTGGGATTCAAGGTGTGGGTTATCACACCTGGCTCCTTGCTTTTAATACTAGAAAGATCAAGGACTCCATACAATAAATAATGCTTTAGGTGGGCAAAAGGATGAAGTGGAAATTTAATGAATGTCTTGCACAGGCAAGATCAAGGAGACAAAATAATTTCTTCCTGGTAGTAACAATCAAAAAACAAGAGTTTTGATAGCAGACACCTGCTAGTAACTTGAGTACTCAGAAAGCTGAGGCCAGAAGATGAGGGCAGCCTACATAAAGATTTTGTCTGGAAAGGAAGTGTAAAGCTGGTTATAGAATAAGCAACAAAAATTTTTAATAAGAAAACTAAAAGTCAGAAACTAGGAAGATGGGATTTATATTTTCATATACCTTACAATTTGAAAACTGAGGTTTCTGTCTCTAGGGGGAGTTTGGCTTTACAATGAACATGTTAGACATCGGTGGAGGCTTCACAGGAACTGAAATTCAGTTGGAAGAGGTAAATTTTTTCAGGCATTGACTATATTGTGATAATCTGCATTCTCTTGGGTACATAATTGGTGGGTACCTAGACCAGAATTTTTATAGTAATATAAACAGGAAACTAGACCTAGTTACTTTAAAGTTTGAACTTCTATGAATACTACAAAATCATAAAGCCACGCTTGTGGATTTGCTGATGTCCTAAGCATCAAATTCAATCTCATAAGCTAGGCAAGTATTCAGCTACTGAGCTACGCCTATAGGTCATAAATGTATGTTGGGTTTTTTTTTTTGTTTTTTTGTTTTGTTTTGTTTTTTTTGTTTGTTTGTTTTTTTGGTTCTTTTTTTCGGAGCTGGGGACCGAACCCAGGGCCTTGTGCTTTCTAGGCAACACTCTACCACTGAGCTAAATCCCCAACCCCAAATGTATGTATGTTTGAGTTGTATTTTTTTGTATTAGATCTCTGTCACATATGAGTCCCAACTTAATAGCAAGATGCATATCACTCCTGCCTTGATTCTGTAATATCTAGAAGCTGTGAATTTTATTTTTCTGTTTGTACTAATTAAGTACAGTATTAGAATTGATTTTATTTTTTAATTAATGCTATTGGAATTGTTCCAAATAGGTTTATGTAAAAGCTTGCTTAATTGAGAATTAAGTTGGAGTTGAATAGTTTTCTTAGGAAACTTTTAGTAGCCTTTCAAACTAGAATTCTATAGTCCAGTGTTGAAATTTAATTCTATAATTTGAACCCCATAGGTTAATCATGTTATCAGTCCTCTGTTGGATATTTACTTCCCTGAAGGATCTGGCATTCAGATCATTTCCGAACCTGGAAGCTACTATGTATCTTCTGCATTTACGCTTGCAGTCAATATTATTGCTAAGAAAGTTGTTGAAAATGATAAATTATCCTCTGGAGGTAAGTTATAAAGTTGATATCATGTTTTAGAGAAAACTTCCATGTTGTGATTTTTACTCTAAAAGCCTGTATTTTGTGGTTTTGTTAACATTCCTCTTGTCTTGGGTGGAGAATGTACCTCATACTTTACTTCAGGGGTAGAAGAATTCTTTAAATCTCCCTTCAAGTCAAACGAACAAAAGCTGGCCTGTGTCATTGTTCAAGTACATTAGTAAACATTGTTTCAGTGTGGGGTAACCTTCCATAGAACAGCTGCCTTTCACTACTGTTCTTTACTGCTTTTTCCTTTTTCTTAGAATTCAGTCCAGCATATTTTACTCGTGTTTTTTTTCCCTCTCTTAAGTCGCTGTGTGGCTAAGTTTCCTTCTATATGAAGTGTTGGGATTGCAGACATGGACCACACAGGCCTCGGTGTGCTTTTGGTGCACAAGGTGTTGGGGCCCATTGTTCTTTCTTTCCAGTCCCAGTCAGTACTATAATGACTCATTTTCTCCATGGAGCCCTGGCTTATTTTTCTGGTGGGAAGAATTTTAAAACCTAAGAAGGGGATATTGATTCTATTGAGAGTAGGATTCCTATGTATTGAGTAAGTTAAGGCGTGTTTGTTTGCTGTTTTTAAATTCATCTTCCTTTTATTTCAGTAGAAAAAAATGGGAGTGACGAGCCAGCCTTCGTGTACTACATGAATGACGGTGTTTATGGTTCTTTTGCAAGTAAGCTTTCTGAGGACTTAAATACTGTTCCAGAGGTTCACAAGGCAAGTCTGATTCCCAGAATGTGTTTCAAAACAAAACAAAAAAAGCAAACCTGCTGGGTGGCTGAGTGGGGAAGACCTATACATGGCAACTGAAGAGATCCATGCAGGTTGTCCTCTGACTTGCAGTCATGCAGTCTCACGCTCTGAGCCTCACAAGTACACACACACACAGGGAAATCAATGTAACTTGAGGTCATTATTCTCATTATGTACAAGGACCTGGATTCGGCTGCCAGGAATCCTACCTCCTTAAACCTTGTCTATTCAGCATGTTTTTATTTTGAGTGTTTTCCTTAGCACTCATGTCCTGGTCTTTTCAGTTTATCTCCTTGTTGTGGAGTTGATGACAGTAATTGAGACTTATGTTTTACCCTTGACTTCCCATGCATATAAGAGATTTAAGAAACTGAAACTGCTTTTTACTCATCTACAGATTCAATACCTTAAATAAAGAATTTGACAAATTTTCTTTTTCTACAGAAATACAAGGAAGATGAGCCTCTGTTTACAAGCAGCCTTTGGGGTCCATCCTGTGACGAGCTTGATCAAATTGTGGAAAGTTGTCTTCTTCCTGAGCTGAGCGTGGGAGATTGGCTTATCTTTGATAACATGGGAGCAGATTCTTTGCACGGACCGTCTGCTTTTAGTGACACTCAGAGGCCAGCTATTTATTTCATGATGTCACTCAGTGATTGGTAAGGTGGTTTTATCGAGAAGCAGATGGGATATGTGAGTGACAAGTTTAGATTTGCTCTGATACCTTATGTAACAAACATGCAAAACTTAAAGTACTAAGAAAAACTTTCAAATGAACATTTCATGTAAATTTCACAGAATTACAGATAAAAGTAAGTTTTCTTTTTCTTTTTGTTTTGTTTGAGACAGAATCTCTACATATATAATCCTGGTTGTCGTGGGGGTGGGGGTGGGCGGGTGCATGCACACACATATTCATTCATTCTCTCTCTCTCTCTCTCTCTGACCTTGAACTCAGAGACAGCATCCTTCTAGGATTGATTAAGTCTGTTGGAATTAACAGCTTCTGTGGTCACACCCAATGATGATTTCTTCTTAATGTCTGTTCAGCCTTTTCAGTAGAAGTAGATAAGTCTTAGGGCTGTGGAGATGGCTGCCACCCAGGCAGCTGAATTGGGGTGACCCTAGTATGGAGTTGAGTGGTAAGAAAAAGGCCAGAAATGGGTGGATCCCTGGAGCTGGCTGACTAGCCAGTTTTAGAGCTTTAGCCTCAGGATAGAGACCCTGTCTCAAAAAGATGAGGTGGAGAGCAATTGGAGAAGATACCAGAGGATGACTGCTGACCTGGAACACAAACTCTAACATACGTGCCTCCTGTTGCTAGTAGATACTCTGCCCTCTCCCCATTTGTGTTTGCCCTTGTATTCCTGTATGTGGGCATGTGAAAAACGCACTGTTCCCACACAGACTCACATCTCCAGTCAGTGAACAGAGCTTCTTCCAAGCCACCTAACCCTTCCTAGCAGTGGGTTTCAGAGATGTATTATCAGACTTACATGGCAAGTGTTCACCAGCCATCTCCCTGGCCTAGAAGTAGACAGTGTTCTAGGCGGGACTGACCTGTTTCATTGCTTTTTTATGATGTTTTGTTTATTTCTTCATAAATACAGGTATGAGATGCAAGATGCTGGAATTACTTCAGATGCAATGATGAAAAACTTCTTCTTTGCACCCTCTTGCATTCAGCTGAGCCAAGAAGACAACTTCTCCACTGAAGCTTAAACAGGCATTAACGCTTCTTTAGATCTGAAGTCGCAGGTTAAGCTTGTCTGGTCTACATTCCAGTGTGGGGAAAAATTCAATCAATCTTTATTCTGTTAATTTTCTTGGAAACAAATTCATAGTAATAGCTGTTTGGGACCAGACAAAATCAGCTTTCATCTATAATTCATTGGGGGTAATAGGGGATTTATTTAGATAATGTATCCAGATTTAAACATACCAGTTTGACCCACCCCTTAAGCGTTTAAAATAAAATATGCAACAAAATGGATGACTTAGTGGAGATGGAAGCCCATTAATTGGGTTCCCCATCAAATCGTTTACATACAAGTACACAGTTTTTATAATAAGGATTCCTGTTAAAAGTCTTGTAAAGTTGATGTCTTTCACCCAGATCTATCACATGTGAGTGGAAGACCAGTGTGACTTCATTAGATACGTTTAGTGTATTTAGAGTGTGTAAATTTGTGCTTTGGACTGTAGTTTAATAAATGTAAAATTGCATCATAGTATTTGTTGTATTTGACCTAATGTAACCTTGTATGATTGCAATAAAACTTTGTGTAGATTTTACCATTTTTTCAGGCTAAAAATTTGGGAATGGGGCTAGCTAGCAAAGGTAGTTTTGAACTAGTTGTGTGTATGGTCTGTTTTGAGAGTTTTCTTTATAGTCCATTTGTTTGGTTTGGCTCAATATACTTTTTAGTTATTTAATTAGTAATTTAAGTAAAAAGTGTTTGGTAATCATTGTGAAGTTCAGATTCATTATGGAGAGTCGATGTGCAGTAAGCATGATGTTTAACAATTTTAACACCAGAAAATGTTAATCTTGCATAAACCAATTGTAATAATAATAGGTGTTTCTGTATAGATAGGATGCATAGAGTACCTTAGTAAATCTTTGAATCACAAATCTTTTGGCTGATAGAAAAGATTTTATTAAACACTGAAAACTTGGTCGGGGATGGGGAGAGAGACTGCAGAAGACTGCAGAACCCTAACCTTAAAGAAGGGCTATGTCTATTTCCAGCATCCTGATGCCCCTTCGCACAGACATTTAAATCGAGAGGGCTTTGGGGTGGTGAAGCACACTCTTCAATTTCTCACTTGTAATGGTATCAAATTGCAATTTTTTTGTTGTTGCTGATCTTGGTTTGAACCTAGTCCCTTAGTTTCTTGTTAATTCCCATTTGTTCAAGCTTAGTAATTCTTCCTTCCGTACTAAAGCTTGGTGGGGGGTGGGGGGAGGAGTTAGCTTCACTAACCTGACACTGTTGCCAGGAATTTTGGCTTTGTTCACTGCTAGTGTGTTAGTCCTAAGTCTCAGAATCACAGAAGTAATGAGACAACTTACAGGGGTCACTTTTCCTACCTTACTCTATGTTCACAAGTGGAATTCCTGACCTCCAAGAGGAAATGTGACTTCACTTTGGTGCCAATGGACAGGAAATTCTACCTGTGCTACATAGGAGAAGTGTGGGATACACTTGAATAGCTGGATTTTACACCTTGATTTCAAGGTGGAAAGAAATTGATCATGAATCTCTAATTTCAAATCAAACCAGTAGGTGCTTAATATTTTTGATTTGAATATTGCCCACTTGAATATCATGGGTTCTATTAATTATAAGAACAACTAAGGACCCCAGTCCACTGTCATCTAGTTGCCCTTGGACTTTTTTCCAAGGTATACTATGGGGTTTATGCAAAATTTGAAGCTACCATATGCATTGTTGTGGTCCAGGAATGCCAAAACTTAAAGCGTGGTACAACCTGAGTCCTTGGCCTGACTGTACAGGCGTGGTCTCTGTGGCATCAGTTTTGCCTTCTGCATAGGAGAAAGGTTGTATGTAACACAGCCCGGAATTGCTATCTCACATGTGAATGATAGGTAAACATAAGAATGTCTGTATTGTTTTTGAAGACTGTTTGCCATAAATCTAAAGTCAAACCTATGTATTTCAATTTGGTATGCTTAAGAATAATTAATGTAAAATCTTTTTATATGATATTGTAATCTCAGTTCAAATTTAATTGCAAATATAAAACCCAAATGATTTCTATATATAGTAAATTGAACTGTCAAGGTAACTTGTGTGTGATTCTGAATACACAGATACAATGTTTTTATTCCTCATGCTTTACTTTGATGGCTTCTATCATGAAATAGATGTGAAATTTTATGAATTAATTCTGTGTATACTGCCCACATTCTTTCAGAATCTATTAGATGTAAAGTGATCTGGGAATTGCCTAGCACAATGAAGCTTTTGATGAGTGGATATTCATGGGACCACCTTTTAAACCTGGGCGAAGATGAGTCATTATTTAGTATAAATTTAGATTAAAAAAACCAACATAATTACTAGACTGTTTGGCCTGCTGAAATGAAAATCATCCCTCAGTTGTTTGCTACTGGGTGGTATGACAGGAATTTTACTCTTAGTATTTTCCCAGGATGTATTGTTTAGGTAATAGAGTAGTGTATATAGCCTTGTGGGTAAAAGAGGTGTAGACTGATTTCGTCTTGTCTGTTTCTAACCCTGCGTCTGGCACTTGACTGTTCTAGCAGAGGCAGACACCTAGCCTTTGTGTACTGGTAATGCTGTGCACAGGAACCAGTGGGGACCTCACAGTTGCTGAGGTGCCAGCTCACTGGGAATTGTAGCAGTTGCTTTGTCTGACAAATGATTGAAATGACAGAAGTCATCGTATACTCTTCCCTTTTGCCCTGGCCTACTGTACATTGCTGCCACATAGCTGATTGAATAACATTAACTGAGCTTTATCTGAAAGTGCTGTCATTTAACCAGTCTCGCCTAACAACCAGCTAGGCAGTATGTCATACAAGCTTGCAGTGCGGCTTTCACAGTGAGGGTGAGCCTGTCTGGGGATTAAAAGCTCTCAGCTAGATTTGGGGTGGATGCTGTTTGTTGGGAATCGTAGTTCAACCTGGCCTGAAAACTACTGTGTAGCCTCAGACCTGGTAGTTAATCTTAGTCTCAGCCTCCTGAGTGGGATAACAGAAGATGTGTACTACCATACCAAAGAAAAACTGCTCTCAACTGGCATTTGCTAGATGTGAATGAGGTTTTTTGTTTGTTTTGTTCTAAATTTTGGTTTGTTTGAAAAGTCTTAATAGGTAGCTTTAAAGATGGCTATTTCCAATCAATTAGTTTCCTTTGAGGAAATAACTGGAAAAGCCAGACTAGAAGACATCCAGCCTAAGGTATAACTAAACTGCTCTTTTTTTTTTTTTTTTTTTTTTTGAGCTGGGGACCGAACCCAGGGCCTTGCGCTTGCTAGGCAAGCGCTCTACCGCTGAGCCAAATCCCCAACCCCCTAAACTACTCTTTTACAAGAAGACAGTGCCTATGTGTGGTGGATGCCTACAGTGTAAAGTGCTGTGAATGTAATTCCCTAGTCACGGAGAAAACAGCAGGTGTGTGCAGTTGATGCCCCTTTAGTAGAAGGCCTCAAAAGGCAGGATGTTGAGCTAAGCCACACTTCTCCACTTCCACCAAACCAGGGAATTGTCAGTGCTAAGACCATACTGGGGCTCAGTAAGTTAGCCATTAGGAGATATTTCTCAAGTATCTGATAACCCTTGTATCTGAATGGGTTTTTGAGATCTAAATAGCAGCCAGGAGTGTAATTTGTCAACTGCAAGGAAAAACTGCCCCAGCCAACTAATTAGTGAAAATGTCATTATTGTGAAGTCTGCTGTTGCCAGCGATGGGCCATCTGGCAGCATTCTTGAAGACCAGCAGGATAAGAGGGTTTGATGGGCTTTAAAGGTCTGCCACTGTCAGTAGCACCCTGCATGAAAAATTATTTCCCACTCCACAGACTGTTGCTAGGGGGAGGGTGGTGGCAGCCATGCAGTTGTGGGACCTGCTGCCTTCAACCTCTCAGGGTGTGCAGCTGCCTGTGGAGGTCATGACCCTTGCCCGAGGAGGTCTCTTTACTTGTTGGTCACAGACATCCAGCTTAGGAGAGGGAAATGGATGTCAAGGGTCAACTCTCCAGTCTAGATAAACAGCAAGGCCCAGGTTTAGAGAAAGACACTTCTTTGTCAACGTGGATGCATATACTCAATGCTAACTTCTGGCTTCACAAGGCATATACATGCAGGGCTTTTTAAATATAGAAATAAATACTCAGTTGTAGCAGCTTTAAATCCCAGTACTCTAGAGTAAGAGCTTGAGGCCAGCCTGATCTACAGAGTGAGTTCTAAGACAGCCGGAGCTCCACAGAAACCCTGGTCCAAGCATAAAAAAAGGAAGTAGGAAAAAGTGAGTATAATTAGTGCCATGTAGTAGATGGCGAGTTAACCTGGTGGAAGGAACAGGCTCATCACAGTGACACATATATACAGCAAATACATAGTTGAGGCTTTGATCACCAAATCATGTAAGGAAGAAACTAGCATAGGTAAATCTCTGCCCCTGGTGAACCATCCTAGGCTACATAGCCCCTTCCAACCCAGTCTTAACTACACAGAATGTCAACAGAAAGCAAGAATGAACAAGTAATAAGCCAGTGACAGAGGAGCGGGCTTTAAACGTTATATACAAAACTAGCTGGACGTGGTGTGTGCCTTTAATCCCAGCATTGAGGAGACAGAAGCAGGTGGATCTCTTGAGTTTAAGGCCAGCCTATTCTACAGAGTGATCTTAAGACTGTCAGGACTAAATAGAGAAGATGTCTCAGGAAAAAAAACAAACAAAAACAAGAAATCTATGGCTGATAATTTCACTAGATGGCGCTCCTAGACCACATTGGTACAGCACATAGACCTGTGTCCTATGGGTACTTTGTAAAGTTGTTTTACTAATATGTCTCAGTGCCCTGCCTTTTCCTGTCCTTTTATTTGTTCCATGTTTTTGAGTGTCATGCAAAGGAAGATTTCGGTCTCACTCCTCCTTGCATCCCAAAAAACACATCCCAAGTAGCAATATCTGTTGCAAGTCCAGATTACAAACAAAAGTTAGAACCAAGAAAACTCTGGGAACTCAGCTGTACTGAACCACAGGGGAAGTTTAGGAAGGTGTCGGGGATCTGAAACAACTAAGCAAAGGCTTTAAAAGTCAAGCCTAAAAATGAAAAAAGGTTTGTGTTCTGTGGCTGTGGGAATTGTTTGCAAAGCAAGAAATAGCTGGCATTGTTCGTTGAGTGAGGGAAAGGGGAATCTGGCTGATTAATTCAGGCAGGCAGACTGTGTGGCCGTGTAAAAGTCCATTGACTTTGGTAGGAGCAGGCAAGTCAACAGGATTTGTAGGAGACCAAGTCTCCAAGAGAGTTGGAGGCAACCCTCTTCTACAAAGTAAATTCCAGGGTAGCCAGGCCTATACAGAAGAAACCCTGTCTTAAAATATTAAAGTTTTTCTTTTTTAAATAATGTTTCCTATATTGTCTAGACTGGCTTTGAACTTTTGGACTTAGGCCATCCTATGTAATTAGCCTATTGTGTGACTGGGCCTATAGACATGTATACATGGAACCCACTCACTGTCAGGTCTGATATCTCTCTTACTGTGTGTCCCTCTCTACCATCCTAAGATTTTCCTTTGCCCTACTCATTCTTGTAATTGTCTTCTTGAAACTGTATAGTCTGCAGTCAGTGCCATCTGCTCCCTGCTTAGTCTCTTCTAATCTACCACCCAGCAGCTTGTACATGCTTGAGCCAAGCATTGAGCCACATTCTCAACTCATTTTGAAAGGTTGAATGCAATGGTATTACCTTTTCCCTATCCACTCCTGGTTCAGGGCCAGTAGGCAATGGGAGTGCTCAGTTAGCATGTGCAGGGCCCTGTGCTTAGCTAGGACAAGAGGGAGGATCAGAAGTTCAAGGGCATCCTCTACTACATAGAAAAGGCCAGTCTTAGCTACATATGTCTTTGAAAAGCAACATATGCTGGGGTCTTTGGCCTGGTCAAGAGCTTTTTCTGGGGAATTGGCAATTGCACTGAGATGTGAATGAAGTACCAGAGTAAGGCAGAGGGAGAATTCAGAGGTACTGTAAGCACTAAAGTCCTGGGATGGGGATTGAAGAGTCTTTGAAGCTCAATGCCATGGTGTGTAGAGATGTAGCAGTCATCATTAAGGACTCAGCAATCCTGTCTTAGAGACTGTTCCATTGCTGTGACAAAACACCATGGCCATGACAACGTATAAAGCATTTAATTTGGTCACCGTTCCAGAGGATTAGAGTCCATATTTATTAGGGCAGAGAGCATGGTAGCAGACAGGTGGGTGGCATTGAAGCGGTAGCCGAGAGCTCACATCTTGATCCACAAGCACCAGGCAGAGGAGAGAAAGGCTAATGAGAAACCTGAAAGCCCATCCCTAATTACACCTCCAACAAGGGCAGACCTAATCCTTCCCAAATAGTTCCACTTGCTAGAAACTAAGCATTCAAATATACAAGCTTATGATCCATCCTCCTTCAAACCATCACAAAGCCTTCCCAGGGACGTCCAGCTTTAACCTAAAAGAGATGCATGGTGGTTGAAATCCAGTGAGAGTGATAGGAGGAGGCGAGAGATTGACTCTGGAGATGGGGCAAGTAGTCACAAACATTGCTATAGGAACTGCACCACACATCACTTCAGTAGCCTAAATTGCTTGCTTCTCATTCTCTGTGAGGCATCCTAGAAGTGTCATGTAGAGAGACATGCTTGCTGTAGCATTCTCCTTTAAGCATCCTAACAAGGCTGGGCACAAACATCCTCTCCTAGAAATAGAGAAAAATGAGTCATGAGAGGGTGCATGAAGACATCCCCTATAGGGAACTTGTGATGTCCTTGTGAGTGTGTACTGTGTGACATGGTAAAGCCATGTCAAGGACCAATGTCTCAGAGAGTGGCAAAGCCTTCTCAAGTGAGGCTCGGGATGGCAAAGCCTTCCTCTGGTTAACGAGGAAATGTTGACTGTATGCAGAAAACAGTCACTGTAGCCTCCACTCTCCATCCCACTCTGCCATGTTCACAGCCTGACCAACTGTTCCCCTACAGAGACGACTCCTGCTGAGATTAGCTGCCTCCTAATGCTGTTTAGATATATATAATGCTGTTTAGATATATATAACCTATATCACCTATTAAACCCTGCCTTGTTTATCTGACTAAAGTAACTCCTTGTACAGTTGCATGCTATCACATATGATAAATATGTTGAGCTTCCAGGATCCTTTGACCTCCATCAGAGCCCATTCCCAGCTTGTCTATGTGTCCATGTGTTTGCCCTTTTTTTTTTGGTTCTTTTTTTTTTCGGAGCTGGGGACTGAACCCAGGGCCTCGCGCTTCCTAGGTAAGCGCTCTACCACTGAGCTAAATCCCCAGCCCCGTGTTTGCCCTTTCTTCACTCCCTCCTTACCCTTACAGCTCTAGGACCTCAGGCCATGCCAGAACTTGGTATCTTCCCACCTCGAGAGTAGCAGCTAGCTAGTAGTTACTAGCTAGCTAGCAGTTGCTCGCTATTTATAAATTACCCATCTCCTGTAAGTAACCAGTTAACCTACATTCCTGTATAACCTCAGGAAATGCACTGGCTCACCATGCCAGACTTGGATAGGTTTATTTGATCTGTTAGTGCTGTACCTGGGGTGAATAGACATCTGTTGATGTGTCCCTAGAACCCAAACAGGGCACCCAAACGACATAACAACTAAAGATGCCTTGGGCAACCATAAGACATACAACCAAAGCACAGCAATCAAAAGATAGAGTTGTCCGTGTAGGGAGGTCCATGGTGATATTTCTGTATGGTAGAGTGACATACCTCCTTGATAAATGGAGGCCTGCCACATGAGCTGGGAATTTTGTAATATCTGTAAGGTGCTTACGGGAGTGGATTATAAGCAGGTGTGGCATCTGTGTTGTGGTCTTTGCTATAGGAGATAAAGGCATGCAACTGAGGCTGAAGAGTTTGCCCTAAAAGAGCTTGCTTGATATAGTGATGCACAAAAGAAGACATGCAGATGCTGATGTCTGCACTGGCCTCTGGATTGGCTAGGGGGAAGGAGGCGGGGCCGGAGGTGTCAGTTTGCTGTTTTTATCTTTAGGGGGTTCTTAGGTTTGCAGGGTGGGAAAACAAATTAGAGCTGGGCTAGCCCTTGCTATCCAAAATCCCGAAACCTAGGGGAAGAACTGGACAGTGAGGAGAAGGAAGGGAGCCCCTCCCTTAGGCCAAGCTCTCAGTGAGCAGTACAGGATTCTAACAACCAGGGAGACACTGTTCACATTGTCCTTTTTATTTTCTTCCTTCCTTTCTTTCTTTCTTTCTTTCTTTTTTTTTGAGACAGGGTCTTTATTATGTAACTCTGCAGACAATGCCTTGAACTCACAGAGATTCACCTATCTCTGCTTCCCCCAGTAAAGAGTGCTGGGGTTAAAGACTTGTGCTGCCCAGCAGGAAAGAGTTTCAAACAAAATGTGAAAGACCCTCTTGCAACATAATTAGTAGGCTATAGGACCTAGGAGTGGATGGGATCCGTGTGAGCCCTGTGGGAGTAAAGAGCCTAAGAACTAAGGCAATCTGAGGGGAAATAATATGTCTTTGATGGGCCGGTTCATGTGAGCCGTTGTGCTTTGAATGAAAAACATCCCCATAAGCTGAGGCATTTGAACACTTGGCCCCAGTTGCTGGTGCTGTTAGGTTTAGAAAATGTGTCCTTGCTGGCAGAAGTGTGTCACTGGGGTTGGGTTTTGAGAGGACATAGTTTTACCCAATTCCAGTTCACTCTTTCTGCTTTGTGCTTGCAGTTGACAATGTGACCTTTTAAGTTTCGGTCAGCCCCAACACACTCCTTCAAGCCGTCCCAGTCATAGTGTGTTGTCACAGCAACAGAAAGTAACCTACACAAGTGTACAGACACTTGGTTGTCACGAACTCAAGTCCCCATGGATATCAGGGACTGGAGACTCTGAAGGAAGGACAGGCTTTACTGTGGGCACTACATCCCCATCAAGTGGTGGCTGTGGTATTTGATGGCCAGTCACTGGTCCTGATGAGACTGCTTTCATAGGAGAATTAAAGAATTTACAGACTGGTGAGATGGCTCAGCAGGTAATGGCACTAGTCACATGAATTTTATTCCTTGACTCACATGGGGAAGGGAGAGAACCAACCCCAGTGAATGATCCCCCTCTCATGCACTATGGCATGAAGGAATGTGTTATTTTTCAAAGCAATTTAATTCAGCAGGGACCTTAGGGACTTTATGGAGCCATTAGTAGTAGCTTTGCTGAGTCCAAAGGTAAGTCATGAGCTTTACAAGGTAGAAAAGGTTCTGGCAGGTTGGAATGGTTTAGACTGGCATGCAAACCAGGTTTATACAGAGCTCTACTGTAAGGGGGAGGCAGGCAGGGCAAACGTGGCAAGACTTGTGTTGAGTCAGAATTCCTAAAGAAAATGTTGACAGAAAGCCAGACGAGCACTTGTGAGCCTCTTGCCCACCTGGGCAAATGTTAATAGGGTTATGAATGATAGAACAGAGCAGCTCAGAGGGTGACGTCTCTGTGTATGCTGTGTTGGGGAAAGGCAACTGTCCAAGAGGAGGCTGTGTACACGTCTCCCCTGCAAGAAAATGTGCTGGGGTGGAGATTGTTCACTCAATTCCAGGGCCTTCCCAGCAGCCAATGTAGCCAACGGACAGGCTTAGCCAGTCCAAGGTCTGTCAGACGCTGGGAGCCTGAAGCCTAACCCTACTCTTGCCTCACTCTGGTAGGATACATAGAGCAAGCTTCTAGTCCTGAGCGCCTCAGACCAGGGGAGGAATGAGGCAGGGCCCTAGCACATGAACCTAAAGTAGCTGATGGAGAACAATTGCATCAGAGTTGAATGAAGTAATGCATTCTACCAACGCTATTCTTTATAAAGATAGGCTTTTATTTTTATTTACTTTCAATTTTTATTATTAAATTATTTACACTGCCCCCCTTCCCAGAGTTCTTCACCCATCACCTCTCCCCTTTGCCTCTGAGAGGATGCTCCTCCCCCACTCACCAACCCCCTTATTTTTATTTATTTTGTTTTTATCATTATGCTGTTTTGCTTAAAACACAAGTGTGTATTAAACAGTTGTAGCTGTGCTAGAATTTTTTTTACTCTTAACTAATTTTTTTATTGGATTTTTAAAAATTTACATTTAAAATGTTATCCCTTTTTCTGGTTTCCCCTCCAGAAACCCGCTATCCCATCCCCCTCTCCCTGCTTCTCTGAGGATGCTCCCTCACCCACATACCCTCTCCCTCCCACCTCCCCACCCTGACATTCCCCTACACTGGGACCTTAAGCCTTCACAGGACCAAGGGCTTCTCCTCCCATTGATGCCCAGCAAATCCATCCTCTGCTACATACGTGGATGGAGTCATAGGTCCATCCCTTTGTACTCTTGGGATGGTGGTTTAGTCCCTGGGAGCTCTGGAGGGTCTGGTTGTTGATATTGTTCTTTCTATGCAATTGCAAACCCCTTCAGCTACTTCAATCCATTAACTCCTCCATTGGGGACCCTTTTCTCAGTTCAATGGTTGGCTGTATTTGTCACATCTGTATTTGTCAGGCTCTGGCAGAGTCTCTCAGGAGACAGCTATATCAAGCTACTGTCAGCATGCACTTCTTGGCATCTACATTATGTCTGGGTTTGGTGTTTGTATGTATATGAGATGGATCCCCCAGGTGGGGCAGTCTCTGGATGGCCTTTCCTTCAGTCTCTGCTCCACACCTCTATATTTCCTGTGAGTATTTTTGTTCTCCCTTCTAAGAAGGTCTAAAGCATCCACACTTGGGTTGTCCTTCTTGAGCTTCAAGTGGTCTGTAAATTGTATCTTGTTATTTCAAGCTTTTGAGCTAATATCCACTTATACCATGTAACTAGGTTACCTCACTCAGGATGATATTTTCTAGTTACATCCATTTGCCTATGAATTTCATGAAACCATAGTTTTTAATAGCTGAGTAGTACTCCATCGTGTAGATGTACCACATTTTCTATATCCATTCCTCTGTTGAAGGACATTTGGGTTCTTTCCAGCTTCTGCCTATTATAAATAAGGCTGGTATGAACATAGTGGAGCAAGTGTCCTTGTTATATGTTGGAGCATCTTTTGGGTATATACCCAGGAGAAGTATAACTGGGTCTTCAGGTAGTACTATGTCCAATTTTCTGAGGAATTTTCTGATTTCCAGAGTGGTTTGTACCAGCCTGCAATCCAATATTTTAATTTTTAATTGTGTGAATTATGTGCATCTGGGCATGACTTTGTGTATGTGATAGCTGAGAGCCAGAAGAAATGGAATTCCCTGGAGCTGAAGTTACACGCAGTTGTAAGCCACTTGGCTGCTGGGAACTGAGCTGGGATCCTCTGCAAGAGCTTAGTGGGCTCTTAACCACTGGGCCACCCAGCCCCGGGCGTCAGCTTTTAAAGGAGACAATTGAGGCATGTGATGGAAGTGAGGGTTCTTTTGGTACACCCCTCCTTCCTGCACTGCATCTCCTTAGCTGCTGGATCCCAAGACCGAATGGCACTTGTTTGGAATGACGGGCTTTCAGACGTCCTACCCATCCTTTATACAAAGATTTCATTGCAGATGTAACACCAACCTCCGAGTGTGCTCAAGATCTAGAGAAGCATCTGAAGGCGTGCAGGGGTCTAAAGGGGTAAGTTGGGAAAACCATCTGGCTCAGCACACAAGGATCAGACATCTCTGTAAAACTCTTCAACCTTTAAGGATGGGTAAAGTGTAGATGATGCCCAACAAGAGGACTGAGAAAAAAAAACCCTTGTGCCTAGTAAATTAGGTGTTTAAATGCAGAGCACCTTGAGTGAATAGGGAAGGCACACCAAGAAGCCATAAGATTAACTGAATGAAAATCCCAGTGTTGGGGGAATGGGTGAGCTGGGCAAGCCCCCGAGGCTCCCAAACAATTTGGGGATACTGCCATTCTTGTTGGCTGCATATGAGAGAAAAGTGTTAAAACCTATTACTGGAGATGTGGCACGTTTTGGCCGCACACTTTGGTCTGGAAGGGCCTGCCCAAGCTAGCGGTCAGTTCGAGAAAAGTAAATCACGCCACCGCTGCTTTCTCTCAAAATCCCAGAAGAGGGCGCGAGTGTAAACGTTAGTCCTAAAGGGACTCCAGAGGAAGGGGAAACCTGTGTTGGTCTACTGACTTCAGAGTGGCAGGCTGGGAGTGGAGAAGGCAGTTTGTCCACATTCCCAAACTCCAACTAAACCCTGCCCTTCAGTAACACCTAGCCAGAACTAGAACACGAGAAGCAAGCTGAACAGCTGGTGTTGGGTAAGGGCTTGCTCACACCATCTGCCTCTTCGTGGGCACGGAAGTTAGTGCAGGTCCACCCCTCAGTTCCAGACCGCGAAAACATTCAGGAAAACAAAAAGACTTCATTGTGAAAACCCATTTGCCCTGAACTGACATGCAGCTGGTTGCTGGCACGTATTTGCCCTACTCAGTGTGAACAGTCATACATTCTACTGTAGAAATGGGGCGTGTTTGATTACAGGGTGTTGGCCCAGACGCTGTGAGAAGGGCACCCAATGGTCACTGTGAACACTCCTCCATCCCGATCCATCTGGCCTCTAATTCTAGTTAACCTGGCCAGTGGGCCATTTTACTATCAGCTTTGTAGGTGCTCACCATCTGGGACCAAGGAACCACGTACGCAACATTAAGTACGGTTAAAAAAAAAAAAATGGTGGTCCTAGCTGGATAAAGTTTGATCCTGTTTCTATAGAAACAAATGTTTTTTGAGCATCCACAAGACTAAAAACGTCTCTGCATTCTTTCTAAACCAATCACCTAGGAGTGTCTGATGAATGACAAACATTTGTAATCTTAGCGCTCAGATGCTGAGTGGAGTAGGATCCAGAGTTCAAGGCCAGCCTGGGCTATATATGAGATGCTGTATCAAAACAAGAATATACATAAAAATTTGCGGAGAGCTTCTTCTAGAAAAAAATAGGCATTATGACTTCTTCACATTTTAAAATGTCCTGCAGTGTACACGACTCGCTTTTCAATTCAGTTATTTTCTTCCTTTTTCCCTAAGAGGATGGGCAACCCCCCTCCCCAGTGGCTCTGGGTTAAGGTCCTCACCCGGTCTCTGCGTAGCTCCGAGGCTTCAGCAGCAGAGGGCGCTGCGCCCGCGGGCTCGGGGCGGGGCCGGGCGCGCTTTTCTCCCCAGCAACAGGGGCCCGCGCGCCGCTCGGGGGTGCGGCCTGGAGGCTTTTCCCAGCCCCGCCCCTCCCCGCCCTGCTGCCCGGGGAGCGCCCAGCTGGGGCGTTGCCTGCCTCTCGGCGACCTCGCCCCTGCGGACCCGGGCGGGGCAGGGCTGGGGACCACTCCGGTGCCCGCCCCCGGCGCAGCCTTCCCACGGGCTGGCCCAGCCGCAGCTGGCTCGCACTTTGGAGCCGGATGGGGAGACGTGACCGCCGAGATTCCGGCGCCCCAGGGACAGGCAGGGGTGGACGGGGGAGGTTGGACTTCTGGGCACCTGGGGCAGTTCGCGATCCCCTGGGAGGGGAAAGGGAAACGGGCGCCCCAGCTCCCGGCTCTGCGTCCCCGCGTGCATTCTCTAAGAACGAGCCTTCGGTTCCTCTTCCCGATTCAGAGCCTAGCCTGGGATGGGGGCCAGGCCACAAGTCCTGCCCAGAGTCACCGGAGGAGTAAGAATTCTTGCACTGTAGTAGATTGACTTCATGCACTGCAGTAAATCTGACGGTGGGGGCTGAGTCCTACTTAACTTCCTAATGTATAAAATGAGAACCTGGATCACCCCGCCCACCCATCTACCGGGACCTGCAAATCCAAATCTGAATACGGAGAGGTTTTCGGAATGGGGGCGGGGCGGGGTCAGCAATCCCAATAACAAAATTACTAGAGTGTGTGTACCACCAGTTTCCGAGGAGCAGTCTAGTTCTAACTAGGCGTGGCACCACCTCTGCGTTTCCCTAAGGACCTTGACAGTTCACTTGTCCTCTACCCTCCCTACCCCTCTCACACCCTCAGGGAAAAAACTCTACTGTGGACTAGCTGCTTTTCAACCACAGGCTTGAGTTTAACACCAACCCCCCTAGGATTAGGGATCTGTAACCAGCAAAGTCCCAAGACCTTAGCGTCAAAGGTCACAGAGTTGTTCCGTTTCTTTTAATGCTGCTGTTTCAGATCCCAATTCCAGCTTTTCCACTTGCTGCCCTACTATGGTAGTGTCCTACTAAGGTAGTGTCTCAGCTTGCTTCTTCAGCTGACAAATGGAGGCCACACTGCTTGGTTGTGACTGGATCTGGGACTCCTGAGAAATCCCCTCCTTTTGTTTGCAGACTCCCACTGAGTCCTTTCAGTATTTATGTCAAGAAATTCTTCCTACAGTGCTTGAGACTTGACACTGGGTGACCAGTATCATCTGCCTTGTAGCAGCCTAACTCTAAGTCACATTTAAATGACATCGATGTCTTAAGTCCCGTGAACAGGAAGTGGGGGGTAAATAAACACAGGGAGGAATCATGCTAGATTGGGAGTCTCCGTAAAATTTCAAAATTTCTTAGTAAATCAGGATCAAGGGAAAATTGTCCAACCCTGTGCTTAACACTGATGGGGAATTCACCTCAAGATTCCCAGGCCCCACACTCCTCAGGTATGCATGGGGGTGTTATTCTCCCCTCCCCACCCCCCCCAGGTTCACAGTGGTAATCACTATCAGAAAGGTTAGCCTTCCTCCCTCCTTCCTGTTAGGACCTTCTGCCCCAGCCGCAGGACAGGTGCATGGCACAGACAGACCTCCCAGTCATGGGAGTCCAACTGCTCCTGTCGGCCTCCTAGCCCCCCCGCCCTGTACCATGGTGGAGTCAAGTTTTCTCCTTTGAAGTTTTCTAAGACATTGTTTTCTGAATCTGTTCTCACAGGACCCAGGTAGAGAAGGTTGACAGAACAGGCAATCATTTGTGTCATTTATATAAGGGAAATCCTTATATCAGAGCAGAGCAGAGCAGAGCAGAGCAGAGCAGAGCAGAGCAGAGCAGAGATGAGACCAGGAGTCCAAAGGCCAAGAGATCCTGTTCTGAGTTCCAGGCTGACACATACAGACTTGGTGGCGACCCATGTCCATCAGTGGGTCTGTGAAACCACATTTCTAGAAGGGGGAATCTCATGCTACACCTCTTCTGTTTCCCAAAGCACCTTTAAGTAATCCAAAGTGTTGGCAATTAAGACCCGCTGTGTGGGTCAGTACAGTGACTGACGGACGGAATAGGAAAATGTGAAGTCTGGACTAAAAAGCCGATCTGCACTCAGCGCCAAGTCATAAGACGCCCAAGGCCAGGTTCCTTTAGCTGTGACTGAGCAGGACTGTGGGATTCTTGGAAGGGACCCATCTGGGAATGAGCATGACTACATGCCAGGCACAGTGGGCACACCGCAGTCTGCTCCAGGTCCTTCTAGGCCACCGTGCCTCATTTTAAGTGCCACAGCTGTGCGGCTAGTCTGGAGCAGCTAATGCTCTGGGTTTTTCCAAGCAAGGGGGACTGCTTGCTGATTATAGAATTTACACTCGGGTTTTCCAGAGCATCTAGGGTTTCCTTCAAGGTGTTTAGAATGCATTTCCCCCGTCTGGTCTGTCTACATCATTTCTACAAAAGCCCCCTACCCTAACGCCAACCCACTAGAGTTACTGCGACTGTTTTCCACACATACCCCACCCCTTCTCATGACTAACTGGGGTGCACATGTTACCCTGTATGCATGCCTGTGAAGTCCTATCTCATCTTGCAGATGAGATACTTGGGATGGAAAGCCTTGCACAGAGCAGCCTCAAATATCTTTAGAGAATTTGTCCCTGTTTAGGACAGGGTGGACACCAAACAGACGATCTCTCGAGATCCACACCCTTTTCTGAGAATTCTTTGACCCCTGGCTGCATTTCCTGAGTGCCACAGGGCCTTGCGGTCAGCCATTGACAGGAAAGATCTGGAGCCAGGCTTGGAGCCAGGCTTTGAGCCAGCAAGTGGTGTCCACAGACGCAGTG
The DNA here is from genome assembly GCF_021556685.1 of Rattus norvegicus. Lineage (NCBI taxonomy): Eukaryota > Metazoa > Chordata > Mammalia > Rodentia > Muridae > Rattus > Rattus norvegicus. The sequence continues at coordinate 79,324,695 of NC_141540.1, read as the reverse complement.
TAGCTTCCCTAGAGAGGGCTAGGGTAAGAGCGAGGCCAGGAAGGAAAGACTCCAGTCCCCGGTGCTGGTGTGGATGCTCTGCTCTTCCCCAAAAGACCTTCAAGTCTAAAGACCCGGAGCAAACATCAGCGACCTCGGCTACCACCCCAGCCAGTGGACACCTAGGAACGGCTCTTCTCTCTCTCTCTCTCCCTCTCCTCTCTCTCTCTCTCTCTGTCTCGATCGCTCGCAGGAGGCGTGCTGCAGGTAGTTCAGGCAGCTGCCAGCCATGCAGCTCCCCGCTCCATTGCTCGCCTGCGCCCCAGCTCTTTCTTAGGGGTTTTCCGGCTCCGGGAGCCCCAAAGCCACCCGGGGCGCGCACAGCTTTCTGATGAGTCAGCAGCAGCCGGGAGCTTCGGGCCACCGCGGGCATCTGCTCCGTGACGCACCGTGAGTCACGGGCGCCCGGGCAGCCGCAGCCCGCCAGCTTCGCTGCAGCGCCGCCCCCACGGCGCCCACCGGGCCGGGCGCCCGCACCCGCACCCGCACCGTGCCTCTCCTTGGCTTCCCCGCCGCGGCCGGGTTCCAGGCTGACATCAGACGCTGGCCGCCAGGCCACCCTCTGAGTCAACAGTTTCCGAAGCGCAGCCTGCTGCCAGGGGCGGGGGAGACGCAGCCTCCCGGGGAGGCGCGGCCCGCACCAGTCCCGCTGCGATGGAGGGCGGAGGTGGGAGTGGGTGGGGACTAACGGGGCCTTTACCAGAAGTCACGAGGCCGAGGGAGAAGGGAGGGCCAACGCCACCCTGCGGGGTAGCTGGGTGCCTTGGAAGCCCGCCGCCCCGGGCCACACGCTGCAGCCGGCGCTGGGTGACAAAGCTGGACCCGCCCCGAGGGCGGGAGGAGAGGAAAGGCGGGCCCTTGCTGGGAAAGGCCCCAGGCCAAGTTTCTAGAAGCAGGAAATGCACCGCCCTGGAGACCTCACTCGGCTCCAGGGTGCCAGGGGACCGCTAAGGCTGAAGTCCGGCCGCCAGCCCTTTGGTGGGGACAGCTTTGAATAAACCCTACTGCTGGGGGCCTGGCCTTGCTTGTTTAGTATCAGACCAGAGGGGCTAGGGCCTCACTTTACCCTCTCAGTGGGCTGCAGACCCTGTAGTGAATTTGGGATGGCGACGTAGGGAGGCACCCCTCCTCAGCTAAAGGAGATGTATGTGCAAAGATAGTTTCCAGGGTCCTGGTATTAGCGAACAGGTGGTTTCTTGTTAATAGGGGCAGTAATTCTATGAAAAAAAGGCATGAAAAGGAAGAGAAGGATTTTGAGAATGAGTAAATATCAGTGGAGGACTTAATTCTTTATCCCAAAACAAGTTTCCAGAAGTTGAGGATGTGGCTTGGTGGTAGAGCGTTTGCCTGTTGCAGGTCTAGTTCTTAGGGGTGTGTGTGTGTGTGTGTGTGTGTGTGTGTGTGTGTGTGTTGGGAGTGGAGGGTGGTGGATTGAATTTCCCACCGGAGCCCCACATTTGTAGACTAATCTGGCCCTCCTCTGTGTAGCAAGGCTAGGCATGTCTGGGTGCTTTGAGCTGCCTCCGAGTCTGCCCAGTAACTAATCTGTGTCTAGGAGGCCCAAGGAAAGCAAACCATGAGCTCTGGGGACTAAGCATGAGCTTAGTGATAGAATTCGTACCCAGAAGCCACCAGGTCTAGCCTTGTTCTCTAGCCACAAATGCAACAGTTAAGAAAAAAAGAAGTATAAGAAACATGTACCGGGGCTGGGGATTTAGCTCAGTGGTAGAGGGCTTACCTAGGAAGCGCAAGCCCCTGGGTTCGGTCCCCAGCTCCGAAAAAAAGAACAAAAAAAAAAAAAAAAAAAAAAAGAAAGAAAAAGAAACATGTACCATCAATGAACTCCATAGGCTCTGGACGATTCTTTAACTCTAGCAGTTCTCTGTTACCAGCTGAAACAGGAAGGCAGGATCAGGAGGAGCTGGGAGGACCCTGAAAGACAGAGAATGTCTACAGTGCTTGGTTTTCTCTTACACTCGAACCTCTTTGATCCGTCTGTGACCCTAGGATGACTAAGACTGTGGGCCTCCAGCTGGAGTTCGTTGTGGGCCCCTTTCCTGGATTTTACTTGCTATTTTTCCCACAGCCACCAGTTAATTAATGGTGCCAGTCTGGGGAGGGAGGTGTCTGTGTCTCCCGGAGAAGCCAGGAGCCTTCAACAACAGCTGGGCTTTGCGAACTGGTCCAGATCTGCCCTGCCTATTCATCAGTAGTGCCTGACAGGGACTGTGTGAGCTTCTCCTTGCCCTGTGTGACCTTCACCTAGACTTAGGCTGAGAGTGAACCTTCTGGGTTTGGACACCTTTTTCCTCAGTGTGCTTTTCAAGGGTGGGCAGTTCGTTTCCGCCATCCCAGTTGGAAATAGCATTGAACCAGACCCCCCTCCCCCCTTTTTTTTTTCGTGCAGCAGAGTTAAGAATGGCAGCTCTTGGGAAACCAAGGGGTCTAATTTGCTGATCTGGCACAAGGTATGACATCAGAGGAAGAAATAGTGGCCAGTTTCTTCCACTGGAAAGCGGAAGCGGTCAAGGCCCAGGCCTGTGGTTCCCTTCAGGGAATGTTGTGGGCTGGATCATGGAGGGTAGCTTTGGGTGGAGTGCAGGTGTAAGAGCGGCTGTGCTGTTGCTTACAGCACAGACTCCACAACGTGTAGCTTCCACACTGTCCAGGCTTGGAATCCAAGATCTTCTGGAAGCAGTTTCTTCCACTTCTGCCTTGGGCCCATCCCAGGCGACACCTTCCTACTCTGTATAGAGCTAGCTGTTTGCCCCAGTAAGTTTGAATGGCCCCGAAATCTCAGCCATGACTCTTGATATGCCTGGCTTGCCCTGTTTGTTTAGTGTTTGAAGAAGAAAGAGCTTCATCTGTGCAAATCACTTTTGCTGGGCCTCCTGGGGGAAGTGAGTTAGCTTCCGGCTCTGGCCCTCTCTTGCCTCCTTATCTGCCCTTGGAAGCATCCTTTGTGTCTGACAGAGCTTCCTGTTTGCTGCGACTGCCTACAAGGCAATCTTATCTTGGCCTTTGAACCCCATCAACTCTTTCTTGTCTGATCAAACAGCCCAGCATTCTCCACTTCACCACTGACCCCAGCAGCCAATCGGATTGGAGAGCTGGGTGAGGTTGGATCCAGGGCAGGGAGGCAGTGCAGTGTAGCTGGACCTTACTGATACTAATCCCTTCAGGAGCAGAGGCGAGCCTGGCCACTGAACTCCTCACTAGCCTTGGTAAAGGTCCAGTGCAAGTCTACATCCTGAAAATGAAGACGGGGGTGCTAAGATTCCTGGGGTTTAGTTGTAGCTCAGTGGGAAATCAGGGGCTTAGCATGTATGAGACTGCAGCACCCAGCACCCATTAAATTAATAATATAATAATCATAACAACAAAGTAAAGTGAAGTTGTCCATATGCACAATGAAGGGCGGCTTCTTCTTCTTCCTCTTCCTCCTCCTCCCCTCCTCCTCCTCCTTCTTCTTCTCTCCTCTTCTTCCCCCTCCTCCTCCTCCTCCTCTTCTTCTTCTCCTTCTCCTCCTCTTCTCCTCTTCCTCTTCTTTTTCTCCTTCTCCTCCTCCTCTTCTTCTTCTCCTCTTCCTCTTCTTTTTCTCCTCCTCCTCCTCTTCTTCTCTTCTTCTTCTTTTTTAAAGAACAGGTTAAAAGTGAGGTAAACTACGAAGATAACGGAATTTTCCATAGTCACACGGCAAAGGTCTACACTACCACGGATGTCAGAGGTGATAATTGAGGGAATCAAGGGAGATCTGCCTCAGAAGGGTTGGGGTGCCTGCTTAGTGTTTGCCACCCCACTGGCATTCTTCTGTCAGCCTTGGATCTCCAATGGATCAGACAGCTAGGGTCTGACTCTTTCTGGTCACTGGAGTTCCAAACTGAGTTACCTTGTGGGTACTGGGAACTGGGTTATCCGGAAGAGGAGTGTTCTTTACTGACCGATCATCTCTACAGCCTGTTTTTGCTTTTTTAGTTTGTAAAAACAGATACTTTTTTTAAGTAAAAGAGAAAACAATACCCTCTCCTCATCCTCTTTGACCAGATGCTGGGATTTCCCACAATAACCAATTCTCCAACACCAGCTGAGAGAACTACGGTTTAATTCTGCTCTGACACTGTCTACCTGGAATGAAGTCAGATCCCATAAATTACAAGCTCAGTGTTATAGAAGTGTGCTCCTCCTTCAGATGCCACCAGGAACTCAACTTCCAGCATGTCCACCAGCTGGTCTAATAAGCCGGAGGTCCTCATCCCTTTCTGAGGCTCCATCACTAACGTAGGCAAGCGTTCGGCATGTGCACTATTAAAGGGGACTAGGGGTGGGGGGCAAGGGTTGTAAGGATACTCAAGGCCACACATCAAGGACACAGATGAACTGCATGCGGGTGGAGAGGTGTGTAGCGCTAGGTACAAGGAAAACAGTGGTGAACTTGCATGCCTTTGTGAACCTTCAGACCTGCCACATCCTGGGAACTCTCCAGTCCTCGCTGTCCAGAGATTTCTCAGAGAGCCTCCACTGGCTTTGCATGCAACATAGTTGCCTTTACTTCCAGCTGCGACTGAAGGTCCTAGCTTCTAATCATGGCCGGATCCTCTAAGACCAGCTCCTGAGACGTAAGACTCTCCTTAGAGCAAAGGGTATTCTTAGAACTCAGACAATTCCCAAGTGACAGGAAAGAAAAACTGTTACCAATGCCATCCAGGAAAGGATGACTCTGTGTGTGTGTGTGTGTGTGTGTGTGTGTGTGTGTGTGTGAGAGAGAGAGAGAGAGAGAGACAGAGAGACAGAGAGAGAGACAGAGAGAGACAGAGAGACAGAGAGACAGAGACAGAGAGAGATTGAGAGAGAGAGATTTTTTTTTTTAAAGATTTATTTTATTTATTATATATAAGTACACTGTAGCTGTCTTCAGATACACCAGAAGAGGGCATCGGATCTCTTTACAGATGGTTGTGAGCCACCATGTGGTTGCTGGGAATTGAACTCATGACCTCTGGAAGAACAGTCGGGTGTTCTTAACCACTGAGCCATCTCTCCAGCCCGAGAGAGAGAGATTTTTAAAAGAAAAGGAAAATGTCTTGTGGCTCGTAACTCTGCATATCATATGCATGTGCATGCTGGTACCAGCAGAGGCCAGCAGAGGGCGGTTGGTCCCCTGAAGCAGGAGTTACAAATGGTTATTAAATGGCATGTGGGTGCTGGGAATTGAGTCCTTGGTTCTCTGGAAGTGGTTAAGGTAGTGCTCTTAATCACTGCAGCATCTCTCCAGCGCCCAAATATGTATTGTCTCAATGTATCTCGTAAGAGCTCTTATGAGAACCATAGAATACCTAGCAGGCATTTAATAAAGAATTGTTTAAAAACTACCCATGTGGCTGGGCTTGTAGCTCATTTGGTGAGATGTTTGCTTCCATGCATGAATGCCTGGCTTTGATCCTCCGCACTGCATAGCCGGTATGGTGATATACGCACACCTATGACCTCAGCATTTGGGCCATATGAGAGGAGGCACGGGAGGTCAAGACCATTTTCAGCGATTTCATTGCTGTCGAATTGCTGTTAAAAATACCCAGCACCCAGGAGGCAGAGGCAGAGAGGCAGAGAGGCAGAGAGGCAGAGAGACAGAGAGGCAGAGAGGCAGAGGCAGAGGAAGAGGCAGAGGCGGAGAGGCAGAGAGACAGAGAGGCAGAGAGGCAGAGAGACAGAGAGACAGAGAGGCAGAGAGGCAGAGGCAGAGGAAGAGGCAGAGGCAGAGGAAGAGGAAGAGGAAGAGGCAGAGGCAGAGGCGGAGAGGCAGAGAGACAGAGAGGCAGAGAGGCAGAGAGACAGAGAGGCAGAGAGGCAGAGGCAGAGGCAGAGAGGCAGAGGCAGAGAGGCAGAGAGACAGAGAGGCAGAGAGGCAGAGGCAGAGGCAGAGAGGCAGAGGCAGAGGCAGAGAGGCAGAGGCAGAGGCAGAGGCAGAGGCAGAGAGACAGAGAGGCAGAGGCAGAGAGACAGAGAGGCAGAGAGGCAGAGGCAGAGGCAGAGAGGCAGAGGCAGAGGCAGAGAGGCAGAGGCAGAGGCAGAGAGGCAGAGGAAGAGGCAGAGGCAGAGGAAGAGGCAGAGGCAGAGGCAGAGGAAGAGGCAGAGGCAGAGGCAGAGGCAGAGAGGCAGAGAGGCAGAGGAAGAGGCAGAGGCAGAGAGGCAGAGAGGCAGAGGCAGAGAGGCAGAGGCAGAGGCAGAGAGGCAGAGGCAGAGGCAGAGAGGCAGAGGCAGAGAGACAGAGAGGCAGAGGCAGAGGCAGAGAGGCAGAGAGGCAGAGGCAGAGGCAGAGGCAGAGAGGCAGAGGCAGAGGCAGAGAGGCAGAGAGGCAGAGAGGCAGAGAGGCAGAGGAAGAGGCAGAGGCAGAGGCAGAGAGGCAGAGAGGCAGAGGCAGAGAGGCAGAGGCAGAGGCAGAGGCAGAGAGGCAGAGGCAGAGAGGCAGAGGCAGAGAGGCAGAGAGGCAGAGGCAGAGGCAGAGGCAGAGAGGCAGAGGCAGAGGCAGAGAGGCAGAGGCAGAGAGGCAGAGAGGCAGAGAGGCAGAGGCAGAGGCAGAGAGGCAGAGAGGCAGAGGCAGAGGCAGAGAGGCAGAGAGGCAGAGAGGCAGAGAGGCAGAGAGGCAGAGAGGCAGAGAGGCTGAGGCTGAGGCTGAGGCAGGAGCATCTCTGAGTTGGAGATCAGCCTCATCACAGATATAGTTCCAGGACAGCCAGAGAAATCCCATCTTGAAAAACAAAGCAAGCAAACAAAAAGACTGACAAAAGCAATTTAAGGGACAAAGGCTTATTATGGCTTCTAGGGTGCAGCAGGTCATGGTGAGGAAGTCATGGACCCAGGAGCCAGAGGCAGCTGGTCACATTGTACCCATAGTCCAGAAGCAGGAGATGAATGCTCCAGTCTGGCTGTTTCTCTTTGTATTCAGCTCAAGACCAAAACCTAAGGAATGGTGCCTACCTTAACTGGTTCCCTTTTAAATTTGGGGATCTAGGAGTCAAACCCAGAGCTCCATGCATGCCAAGAAAGTGCTCTGTTACTGATGATGGTGGGGTTGGGGGACTGTAGGCATAGATTTTTCTCTAACTTCTTCAACCTCCCTTCTAGCCTTCTAGGTAGAGGAGAGAGAAGGTTAATAGGAAAGGGAGATTGTGGACCTGTTTAATAGTAGTTCTTTGTGGCGATTCTACTCTTCCTTGTCAGGATACCAGCAGTCCAGTCCAATAACAAACCCAAACAGGAATCAGGAGCAGTGGCTCAACCAGGAGCAGTGGCTCAATCCAGCAAAATGGCAAGGCTCCAGCGAATCAGCACAGGTCAGCAGAAGAGGCCAGAATCCGCTGGAATACAAGAAGTTCTTTGGTGTGTTTCTCTCTATGAAGTGAAGACCAGAGAAGGAAGACCAGCGAAGACCAGTGAAGACCAGTGAAGCGTTGTACAGTGTTGCAGTGCAAGACGCTCACTGTTTATGGGGCTCTATTTATACTCTTTCCAAAATCCCATGCCCTCTCGCGTGTCTGATTCAGCAAAACATCATCTCATGTGACAATTTCCAGAAAAACATCACGTGACAACTGAGTTTCCAAAGAAACCCAGAATTTCCACTTCAGGGGTTGTTTTCAGGTCTAAGTTTGTCCAGGATGAGGAAGGTTGGCCACACAGAGAACCTCTATAAATCCATCATTAGGACACCTACATTTTAAGCAGTATTTAAGAATGGCACAACTTGCCATCCACTCAATGCTGCCAGCCAGAGGCACCCATCAGACTAACAACTGATGACACCGTTGATTGTGGCCCTGACAGACATTAGGCAAACAAGAGCCAAACAAAGAAGGCTTCAATGTAGGAGGGGCTGTAAGAGCCCAACATTCTATTGTGTCAACTATGTTAACAAAAAGTTGATGATTTGTTATGCATGGAAATGGTTCCTTTCATTATTGTTTAATTATTAAGAATAACATGGATGCCCTACTATGTAGGGAAGAGTTATCAACATAAGACACATCCACATAATGGAGACATTGTACAACTTCAGAGAGATTAAAAAAGTACAAGAGACACTGATATCAAATCATATATTTAGTGCATTAGCTTTATTTTAAAAACACGTAAAGAAACAACATAATGTTAGCAACGCTGTCTACCTCCCTCAGAAAAGGATCACAAGAGATCCGTTATGATACCTTTTAAGCTTGCTACATCAATTATAATGAAGGCAGGAGAAATTAGTGTTATTTTAATAGAAATATAAATAATTTCTTAGAACACAGTCCAGGAAAGCTCGGGCTGGGAACAGAGAGGCAGCTGTGCTTTGTCCAACTGATTCCTGCCTTAGCTGCAGTCAGTTTGTATCCATGTAGAATAGTGCTCAGAATTACCCATTATGCTTTGTTCAAACGCATGCCACAGAGGTCTCCAGATCTGTTAAATCAGGATTTCTACCCAGGACCCAGAAGTTACATCTATTTTCTAACCCTCCGTCATGTATTCATTTATTATAAGATGTACTGAGTAGCTCAGACAAGCCTCAAACTCTTGACCCTCTGACTCTCACCAACCAAGTGCTGGGATTCAAGCCTTACTAGCATTTGACAAGGTTTGCATATTTGATTGTGAGCCCCCACCTCCCCACCCTGTAATCCTACAGCTTGGTAGGCAGAGGCAGGAGGATCACTGTAAATTCATAGCCACTTAGTGAGCCTAGCTTAATTAGTGAGGTCCAGCACTACATACTAAGACTTTGTCTCCCAAATAGAAAATAAAAAAGGTGTGGTGGCGGGGGAAGGGGGGCACAGCACAGAGACGGACGGCCTAGTGGGTTACAGGATTTTCTTTGCAATCACAAGGAACTGAGTTTGTTCCTCAGAACCGTGTAAAAAGCAGGTGTGGTTGAGTGCCTATCAGTAACCCCAGCTTCAAAGGAGGCAGATAGGAGATGGGGACTGCTTGCTGCCAGCCTAGCTCCAGATCCGGTGAGAGACGCTGTCCTGAGGCAATAAGGCTGCAGTGAGTGATAGCATGGGACAGCTGGCGTCATCTCTGGCCTCTGCATATGCAGAATAGTTGACTCAATAAGAAGACCCTCCCAACAAAGATGGCTCCTGCCCCATTGTGGGAGGCTGTGACTGCCCATTGTGAGTGGCTGTAGATAACCCACTCATTAGCCCTCCATTTAGACCCTCAGTCCTTTCTAGATGCTGGAGTGAAGATGCTGTGTTTCGTTTACTCCGTCCAACCTCTTCTCCCAGGGTGGGAATCGAACCCAGGGGCCTTGCACACGGTAGCTGGCGTTCTACCACTGAGCTCATCTCTAGTTCTCCCTCACATTCTTCCAGTTCCCTGCACTTGGCTTTGAAGAAACAAGCCAACTGATCAGATAAACCACTCTTTTATAAAGTCAGTCCTTGGTGGGGTCTCTAAGGAGGTGAGCATTCTGCACACAGGTAGTTGACAGTTACAGACACTATTACTTTCTTCAGATGGGGTCATGCTATACACTGTTTGGCCTGGTGCTCATTAGTTAACCCAGGCTTGCCTCAAACTCATGTAGTTCTCTCGCTACAGCCTCTGAAAACCATAGGCATGCATGCATGAGCATTTACATTTTTTTTATTAACTTGAGTATTTCTTATTTACATTTCGAGTGTTATTCCCTTTCCCGGTTTCCGGGCAAACATCCCCCTAATCCCTCCCCCTCCCCTTCTTTATGGGTGTTCCCCTCCCCACCCTCCCCCCATTGCTGCCCTCCCCCCAACAATCACGTTCACTGGGGGTTCAGTCTTAGCAGGACCCAGGGCTTCCCCTTCCACTGGTGATCTTACTAGGATATTCAATGCTACCTATGAGGTCAGAGTCCAGGGTCAGTCCATGTATAGTCTTTAGGTAGTGGCTTAGTCCCTGGAAGCTCTGGTTGCTTGGCATTGTTGTTCATAAAGGGTCTTGAGCTCCTTCAAGCTCTTCCAGTTTTTTCTCTGATTCCTTCAACTGGGGTCCTATTCTCAGTTCAGTGGTTTGCTGCTGGCATTCGCCTCTGTATTTGCTGTATTCTGGCTGTGTCTCTCAGGAGAGATCTACATCCGGCTCCTGTCTGCCTGCACTTCTTTGCTTCATCCATCTTGTCTAATTGGATGGCTGTATATGTATGGGCCACATGTGGGGCAGGCTCTGAATGGGTGTTCCTTCAGTCTCTTTTTTAATCTTTGCCTCTCTCTTCCCTGCCAAGGGTATTCTTGTTCCCCTTTTAAAGAAGGAGTGAAGCATTCACATTTTGATCATCCGTCTTGAGTTTCATGTGTTCTATGCATCTAGGGTAATTCAAGCATTTGGGCTAATAGCCAGAAGCATTTACATTTTTAAAACATCACCACCACCACCATCATCACCACCATCATCGTCGTCACTCTCATCATCATCACCACCACCACCATCGTCGTCATCATCACCACCACCACCATCGTCGTCATCATCACTATCATCAACATCGTCGTCATTATTGTGTGTGTCATTGTGGAGTTGGTTTTTTTCCACCTTTATGTGGGTTCAGGAAGGGAACTCAGACCCCCAGGCTTCTGTGCCAAGCAACTTTATGTGCCCTGGCACGCACCTCCCCACCCCTGTCCACCTCTTTCTTAAACAAGAGCATGCTAAATTCCCCAGGTTGGCCTCAAACTTGTGATCTTCCTGCCTCAGCCACACAAGGGCTTAGATAAGATATTACTTTATTACTTTTAGTCAACCTTGAGGTTTCCTTTATTAAGTGGCCGCTGGAAATGATATCCAGGGAGGGTTCTTCGCTTTCTGCTGCACCCTGGCTCTGGACAGGGGTTGCTTAAAAGGGCGCCCAGCTCTGAGACACACTGACTTGTTATGTCGCAGAGCAGCTGTGACAAGCACTGTGATGTCCCAACAGCCACACAATTATGTCTCCCAAGGTGGTGAAATTCAACACCACAGAAGGCAGCAGTTCAAGGTATCAGCCCACACTGCTACTTCCTGCTTCCGGAGTTGCTCACAGCCTCTTAGGAGAAAGAATGAGCCACCCTGGGAATGGAGGTGCCTGCAAACATGTGGAGTAATCTGAGGGAGGAGTAAAACGAAAAGCACGGAGGCCATGTGAAGCTCTGCTTGGAACCTCCTGCCCACATTCCATGCCTGGGCTTTCTGGAAGTTCTTTAACCCCCGGTCCCCTTGAGAGCGTGAGGACGAGGTTCTGGGGGGGTGAATAGGTAACAGCCATGGTTTGTGCTTGGTCTTAATCCAGCTCTGGCAGGGGTGGCATCTCCAAGGGGTGGAAATGAGGTATGGCCTCTGGTTCAGCTGCTCAGGCAGCCCCAGGCATCCAGCAGGGGAGAGGCAACCTCCAAGGAGCAGAGGGCTGGAGGTCAGGCAAGTCTGTCTTTCCTGCTTTGGAGGGTTGAGGACAGGAGAAGGAGCCAGGGGGTCATAACTCATCCAGAAGGAAATGCGTTAAAGGGAGGCCTGCATCCTTTCCACACCATGTAATTAACTCTCAGCAGAAAACGCCGTGGATTCATAACAGGAGCTGACAGCGGGGGAGGACAAGCACGAGAACCTTCTGGGTTCTTTTTAAATTTAATTTTTAAAAGAAACAAGAGCAGTTGCAATTATAATTGTGGACCTTCAGCGATGGTGTCTCCCAGCAACAAGCCAGATCCTGCTGTATGTCACCCTCTTCCCAGGCAGTGAACCGGAAGGTGTCGCCTGTCACAGAGCAGCTCCCTTCTAGCCCTGACCTGGCTCACCTAGGTCTTCCCCTCCACTCCATGCTCCCTTGGCCTGTGACTGTCCCCTGAACCCTGTTCTCTTCATGACAGCAGTCCTCAGGGTCACCTCAGCCTCCAGCCTGGGGCTCTCTGGGCCATGGAAATCAGCCAGGCCTCCTCCTGCGCTCCTCCCCTGGCAGTCTGACTGTGCCCTGGGAGGAAGGGAGATGCAAGAAAGGAGGAAAGGTGGGGAGCCCCAGGGTGTGGTAACTTAAGGTTGGCAATGCCTGGACGCCTGCCAAAATAAACAGGCCACCCCTCTCCCCAGCACAAAGGGCTCTCTGTGAGGATACTCCCAGACCCATATGGAATCCTGGAGGCTCATATTTCTTAACATAAAAAAATGCCCATTCCCAGCCAGGCCTGGGTGTGGCTAGTGGTTTGAATCTTGGTGGGTGGGGCCTGTGGACTCCCAGTGACCCATCTGGATGGTGTCTGTCTGTCCTTGCTGAGAGCTGATCCTCATAGGAAAATGGGGAGAGGCCAGACAGACAGCTTCTCTTGCAGACATGGTAGTTCTGCCTGCCTCTGGACTACACTTTCTAGTGTGTACTCCCGTCTCCCCTGTGTCCGTCCCTAGAAGATCTCTAATCAAACTACACCTAGAGCAGCCTTCTCTCCCAACTGATGCTGTCCATTGTCACAGAGAAATTATCTAGGACCCAGAGAAGTATGCTGTGGGCACAGAATAAGAACCGGTGCCCTCGGCAACGCTGAAGGCTCCTCCAGTGACCGTGGGAATGGACTGGCCAGGAATTTATGAAACCTTCTGTGGACCTTGTGGGGTTTGAGTTTCAGGAGAAAGAGTTAGAACAAGACCTCGGTTCTCAGCGAGGTCTCAAAGCCATAGGAATGGGCAGCCAAGCACCAGAACCAGTTACAACACAGCTCCAAAGCCGTTTCACAGTTTCTGAGGCCTTCGATAATGTACTGTGGACATGGCTAGCACAGTCCTTCCCTGTACTGCAACCGAGGCAGGATCTTAGACCGCGGGGGCCTCTCCTGCATGATTGGCTGTATGAACTACAAAGGAAACATCTAGTCATTGACCAGACCTTTCTTTTTTAAATTTAGTTTTATGTGCATGGGTGTTTTGCCTGCATATATTTTCAAACCATGTGTGTCCCTGGTACCTGCAGAAGCCAGAAGAGGTTGTCAGATTCACTGGAACTGTAGTTACAGATGGTTGTAAGCTGTCGTGCGGGTGCTGGGAATTGAACTCAAGGCCTCAGGAAGAGCAGCCAGTGCTTCTAACTTCTGAGTCATCTCTCCAGCCCCAGTACAAACCTTTCTTGGGCACCAGCTATGGGCCAGTAGAGAAAACCTTCAACAGCCAGTTCCTGGGAGCATGCATTAGATAGGATGCAGTTTCTCCCTGTACTGGTCAGCTATGGTGGCTGTCACAAGCTCTCAGCCTGGGCCGTCTACAGAAAAGAAGCACTGGTCAGTAGCTCTGTGGCCGGTACACTGCAGAGGCGTTTGCTCCTGGAGGCTGTGTGGAATCATCTGTTCAACGCCTTTCTCCAGCTCCTGGTGCTTTAGGGTTTGGAGTTCCTTGGCTTGTGGAAGCATCGCCAGACCTTGGCTCCACTTCACAAGGTGTCTTCCTGCCAGAAATTTTCTTTCCTTCTCTCTCTCTCTCTCTCTCTCTCTCTCTCTCTCTCTCTCTCTCTCTCTCTCCCTTCCTCCCTTCCTTCCTTCCTTTCTTGCTTGTGTTTGTTTTTGTTTTTGAGATAAGGTTTTTCTGTGTAGCCTTGGCTCTCCTGGAACTCACTCTGTAGACAAGGCTGGACTTGAACTTGGAGATCCGACTACCTCTGAGTGCTGGGATTTAAAGGTGCATGTCACCACACCTGCCGAATTTTTCTTTTGTGGAAGGACACGGCCATTGTATCGAGGCACCTGCTCGTGGCCTCATCCTAGTCTGATCATTTACCAAGGCTGTTTCCCTGAGAAGATGTCTTCTTGGGCACTGGGGGTTAGAATTCCAGCATGCCATTTTAGGGGTGAGCATAGAACCTTCTCTGGGAAAGCAAAAACTGGTGTGGAGGAGAGCGTTGCCCCCGGACACTCCAGTTTCTTACAAGGTCTTCTGTGACCACCTCTGAATGGTGAGACCAGGTCACAGTCCGCTCCTCACGGTCTTGCTAGCTAGGATTTTAGTGTCTGACCCCTGCCTTGGATAGGCATGGAAAGTACTGTGGGTTTTCTCCCAGTGCAGTTAGAACATTCCAACGACTCATCTAAACAAGGCAACAGAAATCCACTGTGTAAGGAAGGACTTGCAGGCTTCTTTCCAAGGAGCCCCAGAGGGGTGGGGCAGCAGCATCTTGTCTCCTCCTTGTGCGGCCCATGTTAGAGAACCAGCATCTCATGTTTAATAAGCACTTCCTGTAAGCCAGGCAACTCTGCCTTTATTACCTATAGGCTATTCATGTGTGGTACACGTGTGGTTGCTTCTCTTCTTCCATCACCTGTTTCAAGGCAAACATGGGTAATTTTTGCTGTGATTGCCTGTACTCATCACGGGCCCAGTTTCTAATCTCTTGTGTTGCCTGTTTGAATCCTTACAACAGCTCTTGAGATGAGATGGCGCTCACGCCCCTACCACAGATGAGAAGACAGAGGAACAGGGGGGCGCAGGAACTTAGGAAAGACACACTGAGCTGACTCCTGGTGTTCATGTACAGATGATGGAGTGAGAGCTGGAGGCAGAGCCTTCCTAGCCACTGTTGATGGACAGTGGTGAGCCCTGTAAGCTGCTGCCCTGCTGCCCCTGACTGGCACGTCCATTGTGTGCTGGCAGTTGTGCTGTGGGCACACGGCAGCCTTGCCTCTTAGAGGCATTCTGTCTAAGTGCTTGAGGACCCTGAGAAGAAGTGGGGGACGGGGGGAGAAGGCACTGGAGCCAGCCTGGAGCCTCTGTCTGCGTAGGTGGCTGAGGAGAGACTACGTCAGAGGGTTAGCTCCTGAACTTCTGACCCTGCTGGGTGTTCACAGATGGCTCCCTGCAAGGGCAGGGAGGGCCTCACGCTGGTCCCTTGCCAGGGTGCTGCTACACACAGGGCCAGGCTGTTCCCAAGCTTCTTCCCTGGAGGCCATGTGGGTGAGAGAGCAGACCTTTCTAGCTGAGCTGTATTGAGAATATGGTTCAGGCCCCTGACATGTCTAGAGAGACAGAGACCTGGGACTCTGGTCTGCAGAGTTGAGGTGGTTTGGTTTTTTTGTTTGTTTGTTTTGTTTTGTTTTTGTTTTTGTTTTTAAGATTTATTTGTTGTATTTACATGAGTTCACTGTAGCTGTCTTCAGACACACCAGAAGAGAGAAGAGAGCATCGGATCCCATCCCAGATGGTTGTGAGACACTGTGTTTGCTGGGAATTGAACTTAGGACCTTTGGAAGAGCAGTCAGTGCTCTTAACTGCTGAGCCGTCTCTCCAGCCCCCTAGAGCTGAGTTTTGAGTCTTACTATGCAAAGAATGGAGCAAGTGGTCATGACTCTGTTGGTACCAGGGACACCTGTGATTCCCGGGAATGCTTAACTGGCTCTAACACTTGACTTTCCAAAGGAAGCAGGGCGCATGCTAGCATCATGAGGGTTGGGGTTTGTAAGTGTGAATCCCCCACTGAGTTCCTGCTCCCAGACTCTAGGCTTTAAATTGGGGAGGAGGGCAGGAAACAGCAATAAAGGGCCAGGTGTGATGGCAAGTACTTAGAGTTCTGTTTGGGTTTTATGGCATGAGAAGTACATGAGCCCAGACGTTTGGGCCTCGCCTGGGCAACACAGCTAGACATGATTTCCTTCAACCTGATTCACAATCAGGTAAGCATACAATGTCGTTCTATCTGCTAGCAGTACAGTCCATAAAAACACAAAGAAATAAGAAAGAGAAGGAAAAAGAAATTATCCATGGGAAGTCTTTATTATAAACTATGAAATATGAAGTTAATAAAAAGTTGCAGAAATGATTCCAAAAATCAATAATGTTCCAGAGCTTTAAAACTGGATTAATTTCATAATAACAGGAGAATATTAATGTGTTGTAGGCTCTTATTCCTAAGCTTCTCCCCATGAATAAGCAGAAAAGGGGGACATTTATAGAATTTAAAAATAAAACAAGGGGCTGCCCGAGTTTCCAGGCATTCTATTAAATTTGAATTCTTGATAAGTACCAACCCCATTTTAAACATATGTCTCAAATATTTCATGAGACGTGTACTGATACTAAAAAGTTATTTCCCTAATGCTCAAATTTAACCAGCTACCCTGTATTTCTGTTTACTCCAACAGGCTACCTTAGGTCTGTTCTTGAATCCATCTGAGGAGGGGTTGGCAAAGGAATGAGAGTTGAAACAGCTGTTGGGTAGACCCTAGGGATTCCAGGCCTCTGAGGCTGATCCTTGGGCTGCCACTTGGGGACCCGAGAGCTCCCATACTTCTTCTCACAGCAGCATTTCCCTGGAGGGAGCAGACTGGCCCCACAGCTGCAGTGGGGAGCCTGTAAAATACCTTCAAACAAGTCAGAAGAGAGGAGCCCAGAAGTGGCACAGTTGACAGTCACCACAAGAGAGTCCACCAGGCCTGATCACAGGTGCCTGGCCTTGGATATGGCGGACCAGCCTTGCCACCTGGGAGGTTAGTGACACTAAGCCACATCTCCAGTGACCCAATAACTCCAAAGCCTGCTCTGACCTTCCTTCGAGCCCAGCTGTTCAGCCCATCCTCTTACTAAATTCCCCTACATTCTCCAAAGCTGAGGTCATGGAAAACTCCCCCCCTCCGGCGAGGGGGGTGCGTGCTGCCAGGCTGAAGTGCCAATGAGATTAGCTGGGTGGTTTGTGTAGCTGTGGAGGGTTGTGGGTGCAGGGAGAGAGTCACCTAGGCTCCCTAGAAGCCAGGGAGAGAGTCTAGCAGTTTACCCAAAACAGGAATGAAGCTTCTCTGAGGACTCCTCTACTCCAGTGCTGTAGGGCAGATACTCTGGGTCTTCCTGCTTATCCTGTACTGTGGGAGCTACTCCAGGTCCTTTCTGGTGAACAGCAGCCAGGGGAGGGTGAGAGCCAGGGGCAGACCTGCCTGGGAGGCTTCCGTGGGGCCCTGGGAGGGAAAGAAGGAAGAATGGCTTCGTAGAGATGCCTTTAGGCTCATTTTAAAAGATGACAAAACCAAGACAGAAGTTGGGGGCTTTCTGCAGTTAGCAAGTGGTGAGGAGTACCTGTCAGGTCACCCCAGCACTAGAACTCAGCCCATGACAGGACTCTCTGCTGTTCCAGAACATCCTGTCTTCCTGCAGAGGGAAACACCTCCTGTTAGCTCTGTCAGGCTGTGTAGTCATGTCCCCTGACACCCACTTCCACAGGTTGGTCTGCAGCTGTGAAATTTCCACTAGAAAATAATGCTGAAGGGAACTGGTGTATTTGTGTGAGCATGCCAGCAACTCAGTCCCTTGGGCCCTCAGCCCTGCTCCCACAGAGCTTGGTATGGTGTGTGGGCTGGGCTCCAGGGGTTTGTGTGTTGATGATTGTCCCTCCTCTATGCCCTTGGGGAGTCTCATTTGAGGAATCCTGACAGCCTGATGACCAATCCATAGTCCCGTGTATGTGATTGGCCAGGTTTGAGATATCTGCTTCATGGTATCTCCCCGAAAAGGGACTCAAGAGGTTGACTTGCCCCTGTGCCCTCTTCAGTCCTTCACAGAAGGGTCAAGCTTCACCCGTCTTTCTTGCATTGGGATTGTCTCAGTCTCTGAGGGCCCTGTGGCTATACCTCCTCTAAATTCTCTCCCACAGTTGATGGCAAGAAATTTCTGGTAGTTTTGTGTGCGATGGAGAGAGAATGAGAGAAAGGGCTGAGGGAGGGTTACTCAGAGAGAGGTGAGGGGGTAAGGATCAGGCTTAAGGGCTTCCAATCATGCTCTCATGGTATATACATTTGCCTGGGGAGACTGATGCAGGGCCTCCCAACCGGGTTTGCTTAGAGGATAGTCAAAGGAGTGCAGGCCACCAACCCAGGGCCAGTGCTCCAGCACCTCCTAGCTCAGGGGTTACTAAGCAGCACTCCTCCCATCCCACAATAATTTGCAGCCCCTCTAAACACCCTGCCCACACAGTGCCTTCTCTTACAGTATGAATTTAGAGCCAGGCTGTGGAGAGTTCGAATCCCAGCTCTGAAACTTACCAGACTTGGAAACATGACTTAACTCTTTGTAAACCTCCAACGTGGGGTTCTGAGTACCAGATGTCTGCCTGGCTGTGGGGGTTATGCCAGAAGTCATGACAGCTGGCTGCTTGTCACTGTTCCTAATGTGATGATGTGACAATTGTCTCTCTTTTACCTTTCCTCCCCCATATTCAGCTGAATCTCTGCCAAGTGCTGTCTTCCATGGCCTCAGCAGCATGGAGATCCTGGGCAGCCTGGGGAGCCTCAGCGGCAAGACCCACCCAGCAAGGTGTGGTGAGAAGGGAGACAGAGCAGAAGGTTCCCATGTGAACAAACCAGAGAGCGCCGGTGACCTCTCCCGAGATTCTGAGGAACACTGTTTCCACTGACTAAAGGAGAGAAGGTAGGGAAGGCCTCCTGGGAGACACAGGGACACAGGACAGAGCCAGAGGCTCAGGTCTCTAATGGGGTGGCCGAGACCTTATTTTGGAAAAGGGTCTCTGATGATATAATTAAATATTTCAAGCTGACAACAGCCTGACTTCTCTGGATGGATATTAAGTCTAGTGTTAAGTGTCCTTACAGAGGCAGAACAAGAGAATTCACAGGAGGCAAAGGCCATAAGAAACAAGGCAAAGCCTTGAGCTAAGCCTTGGTGAGCCATGAGTCTAGAGACATCAGCAGCTGAGCAGGACAGGAGGGGGTGGGTCCTCCTGACACTTGACTTCTGGCCCCCCAGAACAATGAGACCATTTTCTATGGTTTTAACTATCTAGCCTGGGTTTTTTTACAACAGCGGCAGGGACCTAGCACCGATCTCCACTGCTAGATCCCTTAGCAAAAGCCCAAGTCAGCGAGGGTGCTTGTCTTGGTTAGTATTCTGTTAACTTGGCACAAGGTGGAGTCACCTGAGCAAAGGAACTCAGCTGAGAAAATGCCTCCATCAGAATGCCAGTGTGGGACGGCCCAGCCTACAGGGGCAGAGCCACTCCCAGGACCATGTCCTGAGTGGCATAAAAAAGCAGGCTGAGCGAGCGATGGAGCAACCCCATCAGCAGTGTTCCTCCACAGTCTCTGCTTTAGTTCCTGCTCGACTCCTGCCCCGACTCCCCTTCATGACAACATAAGCAGTGAGGGGAATAAGCCCGATGCTCTGGGTCACGGCATTCTTTGACAGTGATAAGAGCACTGTAACCACAGAACAAGGGTGACTGTGATGACAAACACTTAGCTCTGGAGGTCAGGAGTCGAGCTCAGGATGCGGGAGCTCAGGCTAGTGGAGGCCTCTCCGGGCATGCTCTCACATAGCCTTTGGATGCTGCTGCCTGCACGCAGGAAGCTGATCCACCATCTCTCAGGTTTGTCTTTTCTTTGAGTCAGGGTCTGGGTCTCGGTCTGTAGCCCAGGTCTGGCTTCAATTACATTCTTCCTGCGTCTACCATGACTCATGTGCCATTGTGAGTGTAGAAGTCAGAGGACAACTGGAAGGTCAGTCCCCTCCTTCCATAGCTTGGTTTCGGGGTTGGGGGGGTTGGGGGCTCAAGGCGTTTGGCTTGGGAGCAAGCACCTTTACCTGAGCCACCTTATGGGCCTTGATTTCATTTATTTTGTTCCTCTGTGTGTGTGTGTGTGTGTGTGTGTGTGTGTGTGTGTGTGTGTGTGGTGTGCATGTGTGTGATGTATGGTATGTGCATGC
>NC_141540.1:79190000-79302500 GCF_021556685.1 Rattus norvegicus | reverse complement strand
CAAGGACCCCAGGATCCAAGTGGCAAGGAGCACTGTGGTAGAGGTCTCTTTAAATGCTGACCTGGGGTTTCCCGCCTTTGGTCATGGAGTTCCCAGATGAACACACACACACACACACACACACACACACACACACACACACACACATTATATTTACAACAGGCCCTAAAGAGCACAACAGCTGGGCAGTTGCCTCTCCTCTATGCTCTCTTAGAATCCACTTTCCCATCGATAACCCCGAGTTATTACTTACTATTCATCTGGGCTACTCCTAACTCCAGTTGGGCAGCCCTCAGGGTCACGCTGTCTTGATCCTTATCCCATGGCAGCTTCTCCTTCCTCTTCTCCTTCGTGTTCTTCTTTCTCGTGGTCCTCCTCTCCCCCACATCTGAGAAACCTAAACCCCACCCATGTCTACTCTGCCTAGCTGCTGCCTGTTGGCATCTTTACTTACCAACTACAAAGATAAAATTGACCTAGACCACTGGATTAGAATCAAGCTACCCAAAAGGATGGGAGACTTCTGATCTGGTGCAAAAAGGAATTCCAATAAAAACGAACATAGCGATTGGTACTCGTCATATGCAGGAGTTCATCAGTCTGTGGTGTCTGTGGCCGTCGCCTTCATCACGATGGTGAGTATCTCATTGGCATGGCGAATGTTCTATCATATACAGCATTTCCTACACGCTGGCTCACAGTTTGGAAGTCAGAATCACAGAAAGGAAACTAAGAAGGTTATTGACCAGCTTCCACTATACACCGTGAAGCACGGAGAGAAGGGAGTCGATGTTGATGCTGAGAATTGTACAGTGTGTATTGAAAACCTTAAAGTCAAAGATGTTATCAGAATCCTGCCATGCAGGCATATTTTGACCCATGCAGACATGTACATTGACCCATGGCTTTTAGCTCACTGAACATGTCCAGTGTGTACACTTGATGTCATCAAGACCCTGGGCTATTGGGGGGACCCTGAGGATACACAGGAGCTACCCATCCCAGAAGCTGCCCCAAGAAGTGTTTCTGTTGGGAATCTGAGTGTGACAGCCCAAGATGAGAGGTGTGAAAGCAACCTTCCATCATCTTCCCCAAGTGAGTTTGGGCCACACCGACCCTGTCTTAAAGAAGAAGCGGGGGGAGGACACAGCATTGATAGGAGCGGCAGGAGTGACCCTCAGCATGGAGGATCCATCTGCTGGTGCCTCTTTACCGACAGCCTTGCCGACAGAGCCTTGGCGTGAATACAGGACACTCAGTTTTCACTCCAGGGCATAGTTTGTACACTTGAAAACAGTGGATTCTGTTTTACTTTACCTTTTAGATCCAGGCTTGATATGCAAAGGGCCGAGATATTTTATTCCTAAAGGACTTTTAATTAGCCTTCATCTATTTATCTACTAAAGTATGACGTCTATCATAAATTTCCTGGTATCAAACTGTCACAGACATATGTGGAGGGGTTGTTTCTGAGCACTAGATAAGCTTCTGTGGTACTATAAAACAAGGTTCTGTTTCTCAGGCTTTTAGACAAAGCTCACTCAGTTGAATTGTGAAATGTAGTTCCTTAGTGATCACATGAACTTTCCCTGAAACAGACTCTAGAACCTGTAGAGTGAGAAACCTTGCCGTGGGCAGTGGTACACACCTGCAAACTCAGGAGGCCGAGGCAAGCCTACCCTGGGCTGCATAGCAAGACTGCTCCGGAGGAGATAAGGGAGAGAGATCAGCTGTCTTGCACTATATTGTCTACAGAGGCTCTGAAACCACACATACCCTTTATTACGTGAAATTGTGAAAAGAACGCTAGACGCTTCTATGGTTTACATTTTTACCTTTATTGCCTAATTTCTTTTCACACTTAAAAAGAGGAGGAAAAGGGGTTGGGGATTTAGCTCAGTGGTAGAGCGCTTGCCTAGGAAGCGCAAGGCCCTGGGTTCGGTCCCCAGCTCCGGGGGGGGAAAAAAAAAAAGAACCAAAAAAAAAAAAAAAAAAAAAAAGAGGAGGAAATCAGGAGGAAGATGGTTCCGATCCAGGTGGTCTAGGTCAGTATTATCTTGTCTCGGTGGGCGGTTTCTATCTTTATCAATTGGCAGTGAATTTATGGTGTGGACGAATTGTGGATTGAGTATTTAACATATAAATCTAATTGCTAAATTACAAGTTTCTGGAACTTTGATTTTACCTGCCAAGGGGACAGTGTGTGAAAGCGGCTGGCAGAGCAACAACAGGAATGTGAGTCTCCCTTGGATCCGTGCAGAGTGAGAACAAGCGGGAATCAGTTCTGCCGCTTTTTAAAATTTTTTACCGCAACAGAGACCCTGTCCCTTGTAAGCCACAGAAGACCCAGTAGCTGTGTCTGGTCACCTAAAGGCAGCCAGGTATGTGTGGCAGAGGGTTGGACAGAGGGGGTACCCAGTGATGAGGAGTTCTTGGCAGGGGAGGAGGGGAGAAAGATGAGACCTATAGGCTGGCCCTAGACAAGTGCACTGATGTCCAGTGCATCTCTACTGTATTCCTCCTAGGGGGCTAGAGAGATGGCGCAATGGTTAAGAGCACTTTCTGTTCTATCAGAGGATCTGAATTATGTTTCCAGCAACCCTCCTAGGTAACTTCACAACTTCTTGTAACTTTAGCTCCAGAGAATTCCACGCCCTCTTCCAGCCTCAGAGGACACACACACACACACACACACACACACACACACACACACACGCATACACACATACATATACATACATGTATACACAGTACACATATATGCCCATACATACACAACACATGCATACACACATACACAACATACATACACAACACATACAACACATATATAGTACACATATATACAATTACAGTTACATACATAACCACATACACGAACACACAAACACACAAACACATACATATATACATATACACACATATAAACATATCTACACACAGACACATACATGCATACACACATACATATACATGTATACATACACATATGCACATATATACATAATACACATATATGCACATACATTCACAACACACAACACATATACAATACACATATATACATGGACACTTACACACATAACCACATACATGAACACACAGACAAAAATACACACATACATATACACACACACACACATATACAAACATATACATACAGAGACAGAGGGAGACAGAGAGACAGACAGAGACACAGAGAGAATGGAAGTTTTTATTTTAAAGATTCCTTTCATATTTCTCTGAGTTGGTTGGCTTACAACCACCTGTAACTTCAGTTCTAGATAATTGGATACCGTCCTCTGTCCTCAGGGAACATTATACACACACACACACACACACACACACACACACACACACATGCACGCACACACTAATAATGATAATTTGTTTTTTTTTTTTCTTTTCTTTTTTTCGGAGCTGGGGACCGAACCCAGGGCCTTGTGCTTGCTAGGCAAGTGCTCTACTGCTGAGCTAAATCCTCAACCCCTTGATAATTTGTTTTTAAGAAGACAGTGATCTAGCTGAGCACAAGGATTATTACTCTTTGCTTCCTGGCTGTGGACACATGTGCTGTCATCTGGTCCTGTCACCATGCCTTCTCTCCCATGCTGTCTCCAGAGATGTGAACCAGAACAAACCCTTTCTTCTTTAAGTTTCGTTTTCCAGGTGTTTTGCTGCAGAAATGAGAAAAGTAACTCAAGCCTCTTCCAAGGCTCCTGGAGGGCTGAATCAGAAGGAACCGGCTCTGAGAAATGACCAGTCCAGGGCTGAGGCGGGGGGCTACTCTAGCCACACTGGAATTACACGACTGCTGCCCATCTAGACCAAGATTCCCCAGAGTGCAGGTTCTCAGTGTGAACACAGCGGAACTCAAATTCACACCCAGCTCTGATGCAGGGTGTTAGGTGATACTCAGGGTGATGTCAGTGCAGTAACGGTAGGTGCTGGGCACAACAGACAGATGCTGTGCGTGGGATTCAGGGCTGCAGTGTGGCACCAGGGGTCACTCTGCAAGTGTCTACAAGAGCCTTTAGACCCTCACAATTCTAGGTTCATTATGGTGCAAGAGCAGAGATGAAACTTTCTGTCCAAGGGCCTCTGCCGCTCTACAGTGTAACTGGGTCCCAGTTCCTCTACCCCTCCACTGCACCCCACTGCCTGCAGAGACTATCCCTCACTTGTCCACCTACCCAAACATCAATACTTAGGGGTGACACCTAGAATGCTTCAGTTTTTGTGGTAAGATACATATGAGGGGTTGGAGGGTTGGCTCAACGGTTAGTAGAACTTACCACCTATCAGAGGACCCTGGTTTGGTTCCCAGCAACCACATCAGGTGGCTCACAGTGCCCGTAACTCCAGCTTCAAGGGGCCCCAGGTTCCCTTCTTACCTTCATGGGCATCTGCACATGCATACAGATAGACACATACATAAATAAAACTAAATAAATCTTTTAAAAACATAAGAAAGATACATATAGCTTTAAATCCACAATCATAGTCAATCTTACAGTTAGCAACTGGGTGACTGTAGTTCATTTACAATGTTATATGACCATCACCACTGTCTAGTTCCAGAACATTCTTCAACAATCTCCAAAGGAGATCTTGTGTCTGCAAAATAGCTATTGACCTCCCCACAAGCCTTGCCCATCAGTAATTTATGTCTCTGTGGAATTGCCTATTTTGGCATTCTCTAGTTATCAAATAACACATGGCTTCTCCCACCTAACATAATCTCTTACATGGCATCCGTTCACACCTTACCCCTTTATGACTGAGGACCATTTCACTAGATATGCAGTGTTCTGTTTGTCCCACTGCGACTTGGATGGTTTTCCCCTTGGGCCACTGTAAATGATGCCTCCAGGAGACTTTAAAGAGCACGACAGTTACATGCACTTACTTACGCATTAGCCAAATTTTATTATTTGTTTACTGTTGGTCGTGTATGTGTGTGACACACATGCAAGTGTGAGTGAGGGCATGTCTCGGGGCAGGCAAGGAGGTGAGAAGTCAGAGGCAGCTCTCGGGAGCCCGTTCTCTCCTGCTGTGAGTTTCTGGGGTTGGACTCAGGTTGTCCGGCTTGTGTGTCCAGCACTTTTATACACTCTGTTTTGTGTGGAGCTTTTTGCTTGAATGTCTACTTTCATTCTTCACGGTCTGCATTTGGGGGGCGGGGTTTACTGGGTGTCATATGCAAACTCTACGTTTTATGTATTGAGAAGTTGCCGCCGGTTGTGGTGGCGCACGCCGGTAGGATTTGCTGAAGGAGGCAGAGGCAGGAGAAGTTGCCACACTGTTTTCTAAAGCAGCTGAAGTGCTTAATCCCAGGAGCACAGTACACGTCCCAGTTGCTCACACCCTCGCCACATCTGCTGCTTCTTGGGGTTGTTGGCAATCCTTAGGATCGGAGCCAGGACTCTACCTGATAAGCAATCCCGTGCTCCCAAGCTTCACTCCTTCATAAAATGTTATATCCACCTGCGGTAGTTAGCCTAGTGGGAACAGAATCACGTCCTTTTGTGTACTGGGCATCGTGCCAATCGCAGGTCGGCTGCAGAGAACACAGCAAAGATCCTGCTCTCATGGAAGCTCCTCCAGTAGGAATGGCATACAGGGGTGGAGACAAGACCTGAGGCTGCAGATCCAAGGCTATCTGGGCTTCGGGGGTCGTGTGTGTGTGTGTGTGTGTGTGTGTGTGTGTGTGTGTGTGTGTGTGTGCATGCGTGCGCGTGCACGTGCATGTGCCTGGGTATGTGTGCACTCGTGCATACATGTTCCAGTGATGAATACAGAAACCTGGACACTTGACCAGTGGCTTCTATGCTACCGAGGACAATGCTTCTTCCTCTCCCATCAACCTTTACCTGTGCAAATCCCTAGGGAGCAGTGGTTCCCCCTTTCTTTTCAGGGAATTGGGGGACCAGTCTCGTGAAGGTCTCATGCAGGAAACCACAGCTTTGAGTTTGAGAGTGCAGCAGACATGCCGTGTCTGGAGATCCATGCTCCACACCTCACTCACCTTTGCTTCTCTTCTATCTCCTGAGAGGTGTTTAAGCCTTGGAGGGGATGACACAGATGCCACATATGAGCCTTCGAGGTCACCGCTGATCACTGTAAAATCTCTCTGAGCAAAGCAGACAGCAGCACTATTCTATGTGCATAGAGTGATGTAGAAGGCAGTCTGACAGACACGTGTCCATTTAGCACCAATAATAGCAGCTTC
This sequence comes from Rattus norvegicus, assembly GCF_021556685.1. NCBI lineage: Eukaryota > Metazoa > Chordata > Mammalia > Rodentia > Muridae > Rattus > Rattus norvegicus. The sequence goes on along the minus strand of NC_141540.1, from coordinate 79,296,268 downwards.
CTACTAGAGCCATGACCCCTCCAGCCACAGACTTCTGGCCAGGTTACAGTCCTAAACATGACTTCCCTCCTGTGGAGTGGGCATCAGTCCAGTCAGGTTGGGCGCTCCTCTCTGACACTACTGTTGTACCCCTGAGCTTATCTCACCTGACTTCTAATGGTTGCATTTCCATGCTGTCCATCTGTTGGGGGATCTGGCCACTAGATTGTGGTCTTGAATCAACTCTCGCTTCCTCCTGATGTGGAGTTCCCTCCATGATCTCAAAATTTTGAGTATGAGTCTAGGAATCTGCCTTTCTTGCTTCCCACTTCCCTTCTTGTCAGGCGAGTTAATGCACACCAGAACCTAGGAGCTACCCAAACCAGAAGGCGAGCAGTTGCCACCACTGGATGGCAGAGCGGGTAGGATCTTGTTACCTATTTGTGCTGGCTGAGTATCCCTTGGCCTGGTCCCAGTTTCTCAGGGCAAACAGACTTGTGGAGCAGTCAACCCTGTGTGCCAGGGACAAGGTGGGGTAGCAGCACCCCGCCCCTTGCCTTGCTCTACTCTGTGGTCCACGTGGTGAGACATCTGGCCCAGTGGCTTTTACCCTAGTGGGCAATGGATTGAATTCTCATGCCTGTTGCTTCCTGGTGAATGCTGCCTGGACAGACCCTGGGCTGGGAAGCTGGCCTAAACAGATTCAAGTTCTATCCAAAGCTTTTCAGACAGCCTGGGTACCGACAGACGGTGTTAGGCAACGTGTTTGCAGGTCTCTGGATTTGTTGTCGCAGCTGCAGTTAAAACTAGTAGGTCTTGTGGGGCGGTAATGGTGTATGCTTTTAATCCCAGTATTGAGAAGGGGGAGGGCAGGAAGCAGAGGCAGGCAGATCTAAGAGTTTGAGGCCAGCCTGGTCTACAGAGTAAGTTCTAGCACAGCCAGGGATACACAGAGAAACCTTGTCTTGAAAAAAAGAAAAACTAAAACCAAACAAACAAAACTTGTAAGTCTCTGTTGGAGGCATGAGCTCTGAGAAATACAGGTATCTTCCCAGCAACAACGACTCCCCTCCTGGGCTCATTTGAAGACCCCCCATAAATACTCTGCCTGGTTCACAAGGCAACTCATAACACCCCATGACATTAGTTCCAACCCAATATGTACAGTCCTCAGTGTTCAAGGACTGTGACAGATGCCTTTCCCTCGTGTTTTCTGCAGCCCTCACAGGACCAAGTCTATGGGAGGAGTAAAGAGCCAGATGGAGGAAAGTGAAAATCACAAGTGTTCATTTTTTTAGAAATAGTCATCAAAGCAATCCATTTTGGGTCAGCAATGTGGCTCAGTGTTCAAGGCGCTTGGCATAAATGTCGATGAGCTAGGTTTAATCCCCTTGACTCACAGGATAGAAGGAGAGACCTGACTTCCATATGTGCATTGTGTCATGCATGTGTGCAGATTGTGTGTACATAGATGAACACAAAATAAATAAATATCTTTTAAAAGTCAAAATGGGTTGAAAGGATGGCTTAGCAGGTGTAAGAGTGGTTTCTGCTCTTCCAGAGAACTTGAGTTTGGTTCCATCCACAGTGGGCCGTGCACAGCCACCTATAACACTCTTTTCTGGTCTCCCCTGGGCACTGGCCCACACTTGGCATAGACTTATATAGACATAGACACTCACATAAATAAAAGTAAAGGCCTGATGTCAGGGATCACACCTTTAATCCCAGCACTCAGAGGCAGAGGCAGGTGGATCTCTGTGAGTTCAAGAATAGTCTGACAGTGACTTTCAGGGCTACAAAGTGAGACACTGTCTCAAAAATAAATTAATAAAATGAAAGTATAGATATGAAATTGTTAAAAACAACTGGGCATGGTGGCTCACACTTTTAATCTCAGCACTCAGGAGATAGAGGCAAACAGATCTGGGTTTAAGGCTAGCCTGGGCTACAGAGAGGGTTCCATGACAACCAGGGCTACACAAAGAAACCCTGTCTTAAAAACCCAAAACTAAACCAAAACAAAAACTCAACATCAATAGATCCATTCACCCCCAACCCCCAAACACGCCACAGCTGGAAAAAGGGCTGTGGCTAATTTCCCCACCAGAAAAAAAAACAAGGAACCAATTAATAAACTGTGTTTCTGTGTACATTTCTAGGCCTAAGTGAGCTCTTCTACCTAGATTACTCTGGACAAATAATTTCAGCTGTTAAGAACCACCATCAACACAACATATAACATCTATAAAGATTACAGTGATCCTAATACCCATATAAATCATGAAGCGTAGCAGAGACCAAGAGCACTAATGGTAGATGCTGTTGTTTGTGGAGCTCCAGCTATGGGCCAGGCGTGGTGCTAAACATTTTGCTTGGATTGTTTCATTTAAACTTCATAACCTTAGGCGAGTTCATCTCTAGGACCACTCAACCAGGGAAGTAACACTCCTACAGGTGGAGAAATTGAGCCTGAGAGGTTGGAGGAGCTAGAGGGTGTACACGGCTTCCATTTTTGGCTCTTTGAGTGTCCCTGTTAACTGCCGTAGAGCACATACTATCACAATCTGATACGTGATGGGGGAATTGTGGGGGATTAAAATCGGCATCTGATGGCCATTTGGTAGAGGAGACTGGATATGTTTCTTTAAAGTCAGGGTCTCGTGTACACCAGACTGACTGCAGATTCCCTGAGGTAGCTGAGGGTGACCTCCAAGTCTTCATCCTCCTGTGCCCACCTCCCAAATGCTGGGGCTTGTGTGTGCACTACCACACCCCATGAGGAGATAGGACTTAAACCCAGAGAGATTCAGAAGCACCCCTCAGCCCTCGGGTATGCTGTTGTTCCAGTGAATCCCAGCTCAGGCAGAATCCCATGCATATGTTCACGGTGTCAGTGCTTACACAGGGCAAAGGACGGCGACCACCTATGCATCCATCATGAGTAGTCACACAGGCTGGGATGCATGCTTCCTGGTAGGTATTAAAATGAACAAGCTGGACTTTTGTATTTGCTGATGTGGAAAAACATACATGAAGCAGTAGGAGAATAACAGGCACACTACAGTACTCTTTAGAAGTACAAATGCGGGGCTGGGGATTTAGCTCAGTGGTAGAGCGCTTACCTAGGAAGCGCAAGGCCCTGGGTTCGGTCCCCAGCTCCGAAAAAAAGAACCAAAAAAAAAAAAAAAAAGAAGTACAAATGCACCATTTGCCCAGCATGGACACCACCTTGTGTCTAATCTCCAGCACCATAAAGACCGAGTGTGCATTATACCCAGGGTACATTTAGGCTAGGTGGTTTGTTTTATTTTTGGTTCTTGAGACAGGGTTCCTCTGTGTAGCCCTAGCTGTCCTGGAACTCTCTCTATAGACCAGGCTGGCCTCACATTCATAGATATCTGTAGGCTTAGTGTTTTTCAAAGCCTAATTGAATAAGAGTTCTTAAATGCTTAGGCCTTCCTTCTAGCCCACTGGGCAAAGTTAGGGGAGAAAGCAGGACAAGGGGGGTGTGGACCTGTTTAGAAGTAGTTCCTTGGGGTGAATCCAAATACGAATCAGCAGTGGCAGTCCAGTCCAATCAGCAAACACCAAACATGAATCAGTACCATCAGCTTATTCCAGAAGAAACCGCAAGGCTCCACCAAATTGTCACAAGGCCAAGGAAGTGGCAAGAAGCCGCCAGAAATCCATGAGAAGTTCTCTGGCATGTTTCTGTCTATGAAGTCACGAGAAGTGAAGACTAGGGAGAGCAATGAAGACCAGTGAAGCACTGCAAGGCGAACCAGTGCAAGAGCATTGTTCACGGTCCGTTGGGTTCTACTTATACTCTTTCCAAACATCAAGTGTCCTTTCAAGTGTCTGCCTCATCAAAACATCCTCTTATAAAACAGCTTCCAGAAAAATATCACATGGCACACCACGACTCCAAAAAACTTAGAAATTTCCACTTCAGAGTGTCACCTGCCTCGACCTCTTGAGTGCTTGGGATTAAAGGCATGTGCCACCACCACAAAGTGTGGACTGGGTAATTTGAAGAAATTTTAATAAAAGACACATTTGTAAATTTTGGGTTGAATAAAGGAAACACATAAGTCCAGTGTAGTGCCCATGAAGCTCTACTGCCACTGCCAGAGCCCAGGAGCAGGGAGAGCTGCGCAGAGGAACACCCTCACAGGTGTTGAGCCTCTCAGTAGAGGGCTGCAGTCCCTCCCCTGGGACAGTCAGCAAAGGGATGGGGAGCCTAGTACCTGCCTCCCCCTCTCTTGCCTTCCCTCCCTTCTACCCTGCCTAGTGCTCACCATTTGCAAACCCAGGCTGGAAGCCAGGAGGCAAAGCAGCCAAGTTGGTGCAGGTCAGCCTCCCAGGGCACAGAGTGGCTAGGGTGAGTGTGGTCCGTGGATACAAGGGAATCTGGGTGGGGGCTGGTAGCACGGTCCACCTGGAACATGAAGCAGGGTGGCAAAAGTGCCATCTCACTACAGATGGCAACGCAATGTGAAAGGTGAGAATCCACTATGGTACACACACTCACACACACACACACACACACACACACACACACTCACACAGCACACACACAGTGATGTAGTTTAATAGAAGGGAGAACTGGTTTTTCAGTGGAGCAGAGCGAGTCACGTGGTTCCAGTGCACAAAACCTGAACGAAGCAGCACAGGGAGAGACTCAGCTCAGAGACACTGCTGGGAGCTCCTGCTGAGCAAAGGGACAGGTCGCCTGCTCTAAGGCAGTGAGAGACACACAATAAAAGCTGCCTGCTCCCTAAGAGCAGGCAATCAAAGGATAGATTTTTTTAAAGTTTGGTTTAAAATTTTTTTAGGATGCAAATTATTTTACTTTTAAACTTCTAAAGTTTGAACACAGATAGCCTTGTTTAGATGAGTTTCCAAGCTGAATGCAGTTGCATGGCACTCAGTTTCTGATAAACAGTTGCTAATACCCTATGTGGGTGCCTACGTTCTGATGTGTGGATGGTGAGCTGACCAGCTTCAGCTGGTAACGCCCCATTCTGCCTTGGTAAGGGCTTAACAAACATTACGCATTGTTCTGGTCTTACACAGCCAGTGCTTTCCTGGGAGGCAACTTCATCTTGCACACTTCAGAGCTGGGTGTGGACACACTCACCATGCTGTGCCTGTTTACCAGGAGGAAGGAGGCTTGTTTAGTATTGAGTTGCAGGCACCTTTTAATTATCTTGATGAGCTCGCTCATATTCACGTGATCAGGTACAAAGAATTTGGTCTTGTCCAGGACCAGCAGCTGCTTCTCAACCTTATATTGCCCTATAATCACTGGGATCTTGGTGGGGTGCTACTCTTGGTTCAAAGCTCCGAGGCTGCTTGAAGGTCTTCTCAGATGGCATAGCATGGTGGGGTCCTGGGTCAGATGATCGATCTGGCTCCCACGATGATTGTGTGATTGATTACTTCCCTTGTGTGTCTCCTCAGCCCACACCTGAGTCAGATGACTTGAGGCACCGATTTAATTTTTTTTTTAAGGATAGAAGAGTATACAGATTTTGCCTGAGCCACACGGGAATTTCTTCCTGTGGTTCAGAACTGATACAAAGGGCTTGAGACGAGAGGCAGAAAGCCAGTTGGTCCACAGACCAAATATTAAGCTCCACAGAAGAGAAAAGTCAGTCAGGGGGAATGAGTGAAGAAATGCCTTAAAGATAGAGATGCAAAAGTCTTGCCAGGATGATTTCTCGGGATCTTTGAACATGATCTACTCATGAGATTTCTGGGATTTCTTTGCCTGGTACAACATAGAGACTAGAAATAGGCTTATACTGTAAGCAGGAATGAATTTAATTAAAGTTAATTACAGAGAAATAAAAATATTGAGGCATTCAACCTTAAAAAATTAGATCGAAGGCAGGGGCAATGCCACCTAGCCTAACTCAGACAGTAGAAATTTAGGCCTTGAGAAATACATAAAGAGAAAACCTGGAAATAGGCTCATACTGTAAGTATACAGGGATATTAAACTCCTCAGAAGGGAGAAATTAGGGAGATCGAATGGAAACAATGCTTCAGAGATTTGAAAAGGTCTTGCTAGGACAATTTCTCAGGATCTTTGAACATGGTCTATTCATGGGATTTCTGGGATTTCTTTGTCCGGTTTGACAAATATAGCCTGCAAATAGGCTTGTACAGTAAGTAGATAGAGATATAAAATATTTGAGTTTGGTGGTTATATTAAAATTCCTCTGGTAGAGAGGTCAAGCTAAATGTATAATGATTTCTGGTTACTGGACTAAGGACTTGTTATTTTGGAAGAGAGGTTCTGTTTTGTGTTAATGGGAAAGGAGAAGAGGGCTTTGGACCCCGTCCAGAGCCATATGGATCAGAAATGACAGAGGAGACTCCCTGAAGAACTAGAAACAAATCAAGAGAATCAAACAGGACAGGTAAAGATTCCTCATGCCATCCTTCACATGGCAACAAGGAAGACTTATTGCAATTGGTTACTAATAAAATTAACTCATAAAAAAGATAGCTGTCTTTCATCTGCTCAAACAAGGAGAATTTCATCTGTAACCAATCTGTGCACCTTGCACAATCCATATGAAATCTTAATGGTACTAAAACTTTGGTTGTGAGATTCATATATTACAGAATGTACAGCTCTGACTAGACTCATTCACTGGGAGGCTGAACTGACCTGCTGCTCCAGCCCCCTGCTTTCTGACGCTGTCCAGAGACTCGCTTCCAGAACAGCTTTAGATTTCAGGCTCATTTCAGGCCATTTTGCTTCATCCAACCTTTTAGATGGTTCTGGTGAGAACTTGTGTCCAACTCTGAACCTTTCAAATATACAGAGACTAGATAACAGATGCTAAAGCCAGCCTCTTGAGTCTAGCCAGTTTTTCTAATTTTCCTATCCTACCTTGCCCGTTTAGAAAGTTTCTTGTCACACATATTCAGCAGGAAGAAGCTATGGAGAGTCGTCAGCCCAGTTCCCTGGGTTTGGGTGTCTGGTAATGGTTATTTTACAAATTATAGCTAGGTTGACATTTTAAAGGATTATTTGTAAATGGTTATAATTTTGAACAGGGAGGAAATAAGTGGGGTGGATTATTGAATTTTATCCTTAAACAAAACGTTGTGTAGCCATAATCTTAAATTGATAGAAATCTTTAAAATTGATGCAAATTGAAGTCATAATTTTTTACATTGGTACAGAATTTATATTGATACAGATTTAAGGTTTTCATTGGTGTGAATTTCGTATATTGATACAAAATTTGAATTGTTACTCTTAGATAGGCATTGTGCCTATGCAATTCATTTAAGAATATGAGGCTTTGTTGGGGATTTAGCTCAGTGGTAGAGCGCTTGCCTAGCAAGCGCAGGGCCCTGGGTTCGGTCCCCAGCTCCGAAAAAAAAGAAAAACGAAAAAAAAAAAAAAAAAGAATATGAGGCTTAGGCCCAGTCCTTCTAATAGCTGCTTTACAAACTGTTTAAGATGATTAAGTAAGGCAAGTTAAGGGCCAGATAGCAAACTCATGGTTCTGTTAGATTCTGATTTAATAAAGTACCTTCAGTTTACTCAAATAGAAATGGCTAAGAGTAGCCAAAGTTTAACAGTTCAAGATACTTTACTTATGTAGTCCTCACAAACATCAGAAATCCACAGATTGTGACATTTAATGTTATTTAATCATTTGACAATGAGACATGTCTGCTCTGGACAGTTTCCTCATTCTTCTTCAAAGAATAATTGAGCATCTTCACCTCCAGGTGAGACTGCTTATTGTGTCAAGGCAGCCATGCGGCAGAAGTTGCCTATTTTATCTACAGACAATAGTGTCCAGGACAAGGACACACTGTGGATAGGCGACTGACAGCTCTGCCAAGACCGGGTAAGCAGTCCTTCGTAATCCTGCTTTGCAAAGCTCTGTCAGATGATCCGAGGCCAGAAGGGTGAAGACAGATGCTCCAACGTTATAAGAAATCAGGGGGCTGTCAGCTGTCTCTACAATTGTTTAAGTTTGAGAAGGTGTTGGTTGCTTCCTATATACCCAGGTAATGTTTAAGTCGTTCTTAGATTTCTGATGGGGTTGAAGCCTAGTTTAGTCTCATAATCAAACTCAAGTTGTTTAACATTGAGAGAGAGGTTATAGAACGGAAGACATGGTCTTCAGATGGCACTAGAGGCTAAAATCTAAACATAACCCAGGGATAGAATCATAACTTTAAGTTAGAAAAGTTGGTAGAGTACTTTATCTAATTGACAAATATTAATTGTATATCATACCTTGTAATTTACCTGATTGTTATGGTTTTGTTCAATCTGGGAGAGAGGTGTTTTTTGTTTTTTGTTCTTTTTTCAGAAAAGGTGATTTTAGGGGATGGTTCTGATGCTAAGGTCCTGTTCCCCAATTGATTCTTGATCTATCAATAGAGATGCCAGGGGCCAATTGCTGGGCAGGAGGAGAGAGGCAGTGCTTCTGGCTCCCCACTGCGGGAGACAGGGAGATGAAGAGAGGGAAGTCGTTTTTACCATGATTTGGAGGGAGAAAAGGTGACCAGTCATGTCAGATCTTGGGCAGAGGGAGCATAGGCCACTTCTCCATGCAGAAGGTTAGGTTGTTGAGCTGGAACTAAAGGTAATTGAGCAACTGAAGCTGAGGGCAGAGTGAGAGGTGCTGAGCTAAGAGTACTGGGAAGGGCAAGCTAGCCACAGGAAGCTGGAAGTGCCCAACAACTGAGCCAAGAAGGCAGGTTGAAAATATACTAATAAAATGTACTAATGGGAACCGTGGATCCAAGGGAACCTGGGCGGGGCTGGTAGCATAGTCTGCCAGGAGCTTAAAGTGGGGGTAGCAAAAACTACACGCTACAGCTCCCCAAAGTAGGCCACACCAAGATGCATCCATCTTGTATGCTCACTCTGTGGTGCAGTGTTGCTGTTCTTCTACAGATAGCTGGGGTATTATTTCATTTGTGTTAGTCCTCTCTTCATCAAAACAAAGTACCCAAGACAATTAACTTATAAAGAGTGTGACGCCTTGAATAGGCACGGCCCCCTTACACTTACCTGTTTGAATGCTTGGCCCATCAGGAGTGGCACTCTTAGGAGGTATGGCCTTGTTGGTGTAGGGGTGGGCTTTAAGGTCTTAGAAGCTCAAACTGGTTCACTTCCTACTTTCTGTGGACCAAGATATGGCACTCTCAGCTACCTCTCCAGTACCATGTCTGCCTGCTTGCTGCCATGCTTCCTGCTGGACCATAATGGACTAAACCTCTAAATGCTAAGCCAGCCCCAGTTAAATTCTTTCCTTTATAAGAGTTGTTGTGGTCACCCCCTACACATCTGCAGCAGATGTGCAGCTTGGTCTTCATATGGGTTTCTGAACAAGAGGAGTGGGAGCTGTCTTGGTCTCTGTTCCCTGTCATTGGATCCCCTTCCCCCTACCTGAACTGCCTGGTTAGGCTTCAATGGGAGAAGATGTTTCTAGTCCTGCAGGGACTAGATGTCCTAGGATGAGGTGGTCGCCAAGGGGGAAGGAGAGGGGGTAATAGGTAGGGAAGGGATTTGTAAGGATGGGGCTGGGAGGGGGGGGCTGTGATCGGGATGTAAAGTGGATTATATAGAGATAGATAGATAAAGAGATATAGATAGATAGATATAGAGATATAGATAGAGAGATAGAGATAGAGAGATAGAGATGGATAGATAGATAGATAGAGATAGAGATAGATAGATAGATAGAGACAGTGATAGAGAGAGAGAGAGAGAGAGAGAGAGAGAGAGAGAGAGAGAGAGAAATAGACTAGTGAGTAAATAGAGTTGCTGTGGTCATGGTGTCTCTTCACAGCATTGGAAACCCTAACTAAGACAAAGAGAAAAGGGCTATTTTGGGTTCATGGTTCTAGCCTCTGTTAGGGATGCCACACAGTGATGATGGTAAGTGTATGGGACATAAACTTGCTCTCTTTGTGGTCTGAAAGCAAACATGAAAGAGAAAGTCCTACAAGACTAAGACAGGGCAGTAGCTAAAGGTGTCTGGCACCAATCCTGATGAGCCGAGTCTGATTCCCAGAATCCCCATGGTGGAAAGGGAGAACCAACTCCTAGGTCCTCTGACTCCACATATGAATCATGGAATTTGAGCAGCTCCCTCTACATACACAAAAATTCTAAAAATGCAAATTAAAAGAAGTATCGGGGTTGGGGATTTAGCTCAGTGGTAGAGCGCTTGCCTAGGAAGCGCAAGGCCCTGGGTTTGGTCCCCAGCTCCGAAAAAAAGAACACCCCCCCCCCCAAAAAAAGTGTCACATAACCAAGCACACAGGACTGAAACCATACAGTGTCCAGGGCACAGACACCACACTAATCTGTCTAGCACCTGGCCATGCACTAGGATAGCCCCAAGGGGCACAGCCTTTTTGAGTGAGCAGCACGGCAAGGCCTAGGAGAGGCACTTCCTGCTGTGCATCTAACTTTACAAGCACAGTGAGGCCAAGCCTCGCCTATGCACGTGTGCCTCTGTACTCTCTGTCAATGAGGCTGTGGCCCTGTACCATCCCACCCCATCCACATGGACCACCCCCTATCCTGCTGCCTCTGTAGTCACAAAGCCAAGCCAAAGTCCAGGTAGTCAACCACCCATGTAGGCAACCTCTGACCAAGCCAACCCCATGCAGCGTGTGAGCTCCCTCCATGCACCTGCCTGATGTGCAATCCTGTTTCTGTCACTCATCACAACACACCTGAGGACCACTTGGTATCATACCCTCCCCATAATGGGTACAACATATATGTGCAGAACTGAGACTCAGAGCCTAGGGGAGGACTGACTTTGGGATGTCTGTATGACATGACTCCTCCTCCGGCCCCCACTCTAGGGTTCTAGCCATAGTTATTGGAAATGAACACTTATATAAAAGACAGATATGGACCCAAGCAACAGGAAGAAGAGAAAAGGACTAGAGTCTCACAGTTCCTTTTAGGGGAATACCCTCCAGTGACCTGAGTACCTTCCATTAGGCCTCATTTCCTTATTAACGCCAGCCTGAGACCCAGTCTCTAACACATGGGAGACATTCACATCCCAGTGCGTCTCTGAGGCTGGGTGAGCCTAAGAAATTACCTCCATCAATCAAGTGCTATGCTACAGAGGTTCTGTGTGACTTCTGAGACAGATGCTAGCCGGTAAAATGGCTTCTGCTCACCTCTCTGCATTGTACCTTCAGAGCTCAAGCCAGTGAGGAAGAAGGCTAGGTTTTTAAAGCTTCTGGTGCAGAGGAGATCATGGAGAGGCCACAGGGTGATTCAAGAGATGCCCAGAAGTCTCTGTGGTGTCAGTCCCCACAAGGCTGCACCTGCTCATGCTCTCGGGGCAGGGGGAGCTGCAGTTCCAGGATAAACTCCCAGCTGCCATTAAGCTCACCGGTGGACCCCATTGTAGATCTTGCGACCTGTGAGAAACAATAAATAATGTTCTATTTTTCAGCATCTAAATATAGCATCGTAGCATTGAGATTAATGTCCGGCGGGTATCCTGAAGTTTTATGGACACTGCCATCTTATTTATTTCTACATTATTTTTGGATTTTGCATTTTTGTTTGTTTTCTAAAACAGGGCCACATGCAACCCAGGTTGGCCTAAAACTTGCTATGTATCTACTGGTCACCTTGACCTCAAATGGTTCGGTAGGTATAGTCTTCCCAGCACTGCGACTGTGGTGCTGTAGGCCATCTTGTCCAGCCATTGCTGTCCTTTTAGCAAGCAGAGTAAGGTGATGATTCCCTTTGGGGCCTCGCTCAATCTGGAAATCCCCCCACGCTCACCTGTCAGTTGACGACCTCAGGCATGCTATGTCCTCTCTGACTTCCATTCTGCCCTCTGGACTATCCCGCTCCTGTGCATAAGGGCACAGACCCATGCCTCGCCTTCCTTCTCTTGGCCTACAAGGCTAGGTACTGGCCTGGTCCTATGCTCTGGAGACCAGACACCTCCTTCTTGAGTTGGCCTCGGCAGCAGCCCCTGCCCCTGCTTGGGTCTCTGTACCTTCAGAAAGCCAGATGTGAGAGTAGGTTACCAGAGAGTAAGCAGAAAATAGTTTCAGATTGTTTCAGTTTCATTCTAACTCTGGCCATTGGCTCGGTTGCTAGGTCTCTATTAAATGTCTATGACTGACCACAGCTGAGTAACTGAATTAGAACCAAGATCTTCTGGAAAGAGAAACAATGAGAGGAAATCCAACCCAATGGGGACTTGCTGGGGAGCCCACTAATGTACAGAAACACGGAATGGAGAGGAACTGACCCGCACCCATGAGGACAGTGGCTGGTAATGACCTGCAGGGCAGCTTCCTGCCAACCTGGGGCTCACCTCCAAGCCCTTCAGCCTTCCAGGAAAGACTTGGGATATTATTCTGGGCATGGCATACTGGGAAGGATACTGGGGGTGGGGAGCAAAAATAAAGGACAAATGGCAAGTCTAGACGGGCAGTCCCAGGAGAAAGGCCAGGCAATTGTACCAAACTCACATGGGCAGGGGTTCAGGCCAGCTGCAGGTGTGGATCGAATGTGAAGGAGTAAGCTGACATTGAACTTCTGAATCGAAAGGCAGAGAGGCCATGGGGGCTACCAGACCTCCTTTGAGTCAGCTTGAGAGACTGGGATAGAACCTGAGAGAGATCAGCAGAAGAATCTGGCTCACCGAGAAATGTTCTGGATGCCTGCAACTATGAGCAGGTTCTTTTCTTGTCAGATACCATAACCCTTGAGCCAGGAAGGTCAAAAGACAAACTTGCTAGCCAGGCAAAGCTACATGCCTATAATCCAAACACTTGAAAGGCAGAGACAGGATTATCGCCACACAGTTGAAGGCATCTTGGTCTATACGGAGTTATAGGACAGCCAGGCCTACTATATAGTAAGATCCGATCTCAAAACAGGCAAGTGAACAAACCCTGTTGGCCAATAGGGCAGAGAGATTCACACTGTTTTGGTGTTTTGGTGAGCCCTAAAGTGTGTGTGTGTGTGTGTGTGTGTGTGTGTATGTGTGTGTGTGTTTGTATGAGTGTATGTGTGTGTATGAGTGTGTATGTATGTGTGTGTATGTGTGTGTGTTTGTATGAGTGTATGTGTGTGTGAGTGTGTGTGTATGAGTATGTGTGTATGAGTGTGTGTGTGTGTGTGTGTGTGTGTGTGTGTGTGTGTGTGTGTGTAGGGTGTGGGGGCTAAGTGGCCTCCTAAGTGCGATGCCTTTCCATGTTCAGAAAGTGTGTTCATTTTTGAAAGCACAAGAGAAGCACATGGCTCCAGACTGAAAGGATATCAAATGCACATTGCAAAACACATCTGTGTCCTGTCTCTGTTCTCAAGTTCCACACCAGTCCACCCCAATGCCCCAGTGCCCCATATGCCACCTGTCTAGGCTCTTATAATCTCAAAGGATTTGTACTGATTCAATGTTGATCAATGGCCCCTTGGCTCCTCTCAGAAGTGCCCTAGTTACTGCTGAGGCCAGGTTGCAGAGTGGGAAGATGAGAACAGGGGGAACAGAAGCGGATCCTGTCCAAGGAGAGATGAGTCCCACACGGTTAAGAGAGTCAGTGAGCCTGCCTCTCCCTCTGCCCAGCTGTAATGACTCAGGCAAGTCAGAGTCTCCCTAGCACAGTGTGGTCTGTGACTGGGGATGGAGCTCCAGAGGAGCTACTGTGGTGGGCCCTTGGCCACGTTTAGCCATCGCTAAGGTGGTGGCTGTAATAATCACTGAGCTGGCTCTAGTCATCCCTAGAGCCCATGTTGGGTGTAGATGTGTACTCAGGTCAGTGGGCATTCTGTCTAGGGTGTGAAAGTCACAGGCCATTGTGTGTGTGTGTGTGTGTGTGTGTGTGTGTGTGTGTGTGTTCCACCAATGCCTGATTTTAAGCAAGTCATTGGGCATCATGGGTGTCAGTTTTCTCTCATCTGTGAGAAGTCAAGATCTATCCTCTTTAGGTGTCCTCTCTGCTCTCATACTGGAGGGGGAGCTTTGCCTCAGGAAGGTAAGCTGTGGCCTTTGGGGAAGGAATGTATGCCAGTCAGCCGAGTCTGGAGCCTCCTCTGCTTCCTGCTGGGGCAGCAATGGGCTCTAGCTCCGCCTCCCTCAGGGCCACGCCCAGCACCTCCTCCCCCCCCCCCCCCCCCCATTCTTGCTTCCCCTTAACTCTCCCTCTTTGTTCACTATGACTCCCAAGGACAGGGCTGCTACCCTGAGGCCCTTGCTTGGCCCAGGAAAGGTCTTCAGAGGGGAGGGGACCTCTGGTCTGGAGGAGGCCCAGTTGGGTGAGGCATGGTCTGTAGATCAGCTCAGATCAGATCAGGCTCCTGAGGGACAGATGGCGGCCCTGGGGGATGGGACAAAATCTACTTCAGCAGATCACCGCCCATACCTGTCACCCTGGAGCTTGGCTCCAGGCTGCTGTTGTCAAGAGGGGAGAGGGTTGCTATGTAAACAAACCCTCCTCAGCTGGCAGCTTCTGGGCAAACCACAGACCTGAATTCCTGTTTGACAGAGTTTGTGCTCCACCAGGCTGTGAGGGAGAAACTTCCTGGCAGGCTGGAGACTCTGAGATGCCTCTCCGAGAAGGGGGAGAAGGGGCGCCACAGTCAGCAGCGGCAGCATAACACGAAGAGAAGTGTCAGGCAGGCTTTGCTGTGTCACTATGGTGTGGACTGGCCTCTCTCTGCCGAAAGAGAGGCACTATGCATTTCCTACGAACAAACCAGAAGGTCAGCAGGAGTTACCTGGCAGGCTCGAGGTCCGTCCCTGGTACTGCGCAAACCAGAAACAAGCCAGCAAACCCAAGCATGCAAAAGCTGTTTATGACCATTCCCAGTGGGCAGCAAGCCACGGGGCAGTGAGCTCCAGCCACACCTCCCAGCAGTCCTTTTGCTTCTCCATCATAACATGACTTTACAGTTCCAGGGGCTCAGGTAAAAAATGCTGGTGCACACAGTCAGGCAAGAAGGAGGCAGGGCATGATGTTGGCAAAGACTGAGCTTCTCCAGAGAAGAGTGACTAGGAGTCCGTGGCTTCTGAGCTCCTCCCACAACCCCCTGACCTCCCAGGTCCCAAGCTGACTCCTAGTGACCATGTATCAACTTCTATCTTTATGGGCCACACCTCACTGACCTGATGAAGTGAGGGGCCCCCTTTACACATTTTTAGTGCTTTAGTCTATTTCTTTGTATTTCACGAATTAATTTTATATTCTATCTGTCTGTCTGTCTGTCTATCTGTCTGTCTGTCTGTCTGTCTGTGTATAAGCATAAGTGGGACACTTGTGTCATGGTGCACATATGAGGTCAGCAGCTATGGTAATCCATCTGTCCTTCCACTATGTGGGTTCTGGGGATTGAACTCACAGGTTGTTAAACTTGGTGGCAAGCACCTTTATGCAGGGAGACATCTCACAGGCCCTTAGTTCTCTTGCTAGGGGAGGGACCATCTGTCCTGTCTGTTTTCTTGTAGGCAGACCAACCCTGCCCCCCAGAAAGTGGGGAGCAGGACAACTTTGCTTTGGGGAGGAGCTGTGGTGCCCCCAAGCATCTCACCCCTGTTATCCGAGATTCAGGGCAGTCTCAGTTGGAGGAGTTAGGGGAAGGTGAAGAACAGGTGACCTAGGCTTTTGAAAAATGACCCCAGCTTCCTCATATCCACACTGTGGATGGAGTTCTTTCCCACCCTTTTCAATGATGAGATCTCCCTAGAGCATCATGGTGGTCTAAATAACAAGCCACAAAGATTCTGGTGTCCAGATCTCTGGAACATGGTAAAAAGGACATTGCAGTTGTAAGTCAGGATCTGAACATAGATTTTTCTTAGATTACCTGGTCATAGAGTCTCCTCACAACAAAAAAATCTCAACTAAGACACATAGCCATTATCATTTTTTGTTTTGCTTTGTTTTGCTTTTGCTTCTGCTTTTCTTTGCTTTGTCGATACAGGGTTTCTTTATGTAGTCCTGACTAGCTTGGAATTTACTATGTAGCCCAGGCTGTCCTCAAACTTGTACAGATTAACCTGCCTCTGCATCCCCAATGCTGGGATTAATGGTATGATCACCACATTTGGGAGACAACTGTAATTCTTAACGGTTTCACTATTTATTATTATCATTATCATTATCATTATCATTATTATTATTATTGTTGTTGTTGTTGTTGTTGTTGTTGTTGTTGTTGTTATTGCTATTGTTACTAGAGAGAGTGTGCTAGTGCTCCAGTATGTGTAGGTCAGTTTGTGAGTCCTGAGGATTAACCTCTGGTCGTCAGGCTTGTGTGGTAAATGCTTTTACTTGCCAAGCCATCTTGCTAACAGACATTGTAAATTTTAAATACGTTTTAAATACGTTTTTTGGCTAAATACCATTCTTCACATTTTGTATGACTTACTAAAACTATTTTATCCTTATTCATACCAGGAGATTTTACACACACACACGCGCGCGCGCGCGCGCGCGCGCACACACACACACATACACACTTAACACTCACATTCACAATACCTTCTACGTGCACACACACTCACATACACATTCACACACTCATACACACTCTAAACTCCCCAACAACTCATCCATGCATTCGCATGTGCTAATACTCATACCATATAAATATACATACACATTCTCACACACAGTAACAGATAGACCCAGACATATACACACACCAATAAATAAAAATTATGCACATTCATAAACACAGTATTTCATACTTGTGATCAAAATGCACACTCATAAATACACATGCAAACAATCCACACGCATACTTAATCAAACGTACCTATCATACACACAGTACATAAGTGTGTACTCACTTATACACATGTAAAAACACACACATTCTCTCACACTCTTACACAAATACCCATGTAAGACACAAACATCACAGCTCCTCACAAACCTGTACCCCCAATAACCACATATATACACACTCAAGTCATACTCACACACATATACACACACTAACTCAGGCACACATTCACACAATAGTTATAAGTACATCCATTCACACACAAATAAAACAGTCATATCTATATATACACACATATACATATACACATGTACAGAGACATGATCACCCACAAACCTATATAGACATACACATGCACACATAGATACTTGTACATCTATATACATAGATACTGACATATACACATTTACACAATAGAAAGATTCACAAGTGCACATGCAAGAACATACATGTATACACATAGATATACTTGTACATACATATTCTCATATTTATACTCAGTTATAAACTGACACACATATACTCATATATATACACATATAGTCACACAACCATTTACATTTCTATACACATTCATATGCATTGATTCACATTGAATCATGCACACTCAAACACAAATACTGATACATATGCACACGCTTGCACACACACACTCATACACATGCCCACATGCCACACATTCTCACACATATTCGAATACCCTCAGACATACTCACATACCTATACAAGCTACACACACCCTCAGACATATTACAAATACGTATTAATATACACATACATGGAAACCCGTAGACCCACACTCACACAGATTCATACAAGAACAGTGTAAAACACATGCAATACACTTATTTACACTCAAAAGAAAAACATATACATTAAACTATGCACAAATATGCAGATATGTATGTATATACAGATATGTACATTTATACATACACACTCCCACATACTAACACATTACAAACACGGTTTTACACACACACACACACACACACACACACACACACACTGACACAGCCACAGTCATCCCTCACAAGCACACATACAAATCCCATATGTTCTTATTCTGACACTCACACTTACACACCCTAAAGTACACTAACAAACACATTCTCATACCCATACAATGACACATGAGGCACATACTCATCTGTGTACACCAATATATATGTCTATGAGCCCTCACACTAACATACTAACATACACACAAATACACACACACCAATGGATACACATAAACACATATACACACTTATATACTCACATATATTCACACACATAAGGTCAGTACATGCCCATACATGCATAAATATACATTCATACTCACATATACACACTCAAGTACATACATGAACAGTGGCATGCTTACATACATTCACATTCTCACATGCATGCATACTCTCACATGTACTTATATACACAACCACAAACTTACATACACACTCATTCATTACAGTGTCACACAACACATACTCGTACATGTGTAAATGTGTATTTTGTATATGTGCAAGGTACATATTTACACACACAATGCACACAAACACATTCACACATTGTCACATATACACACTCACATATTCACAGCCACACACATAGTCTTACACATGTATACCCATGTACAATCACTCCACACATACATGCTCACTCATGTACAGTGTCACACACATAAATCCTAAACACTTGTACTTACACTCACACAAATACATACACAGCTCTAGTAAGATAATTAGGAACTTCGAATATTCTGTGTGTTTAGTACATTCTGAGGACTGTTTTCAACTGAGACAGAGTCTATGTTGCCCAGGTCAATCTTGAACTCACCATGTGGCTCAGTCTGGCTTTAAACTCTCTGTGTAACAGAGATGCTGGTCTTGAATTCACGATCCTCCTGCCTCAGTGTCATGACTGCTGAATTTAAAGGTGTGTGCTACCACACCTACCTCTGGGTTCTTAAGGGTTTTTTTTTTTTTTTTTTTTTTTTTTTTGGAATGGGTTATTGTTATATTGCTCAGGCTGACCTTGAACTCTTGAGCTCAAGGCAATCCTCCCTACTCAATTGAGTAGCCATAACAAACATGTTCTATTACAGACTGGTTAGTTTTTGTTATCAACTTGACACAACATAGAGTTGCCGGGAAAGGGGAGCCTTGGAAGAGAGATAGCTTAGATCAGATTGACTAATGGCTATGTCTGTGAGAGATTATCTTGATTGATGATTGCTGTGGGAGGCCCAGCCCACTGTGGGCAACACCATCCTTAGGTAGGTATGCCTGGCTGTATAGGAAAGTTAGTGTAGGTGTGAGGGAGGGGAGGGAAAGGTTGGAGGGAGAGTAGGCTCTTTCCTCTAAGGTTTCTGCTTCAGGTTCCGGCCCTGAATTCCCTCACTGATAGCCTGTGACTTGGAGGTGGGAGCCGAGGTAAACTGTTTGCTATCCCAGGTTGCTTTTAGTCATGGCATTTATCACAGCAACAGAGAGTGAACCAGGACACAACACACATTTTGAACGCTCTTCAGACCTAAGTTTAAGCATCATTTTTATTGGAGTTTGAAATAAAAACAACAGGGCAGGCTGGCTGTAAATTGTCCAGCTGCCAGGAAAAAGGGGTGGAGACGGGAGTAGGGGCGGAGAGGGGGGATGGGAAGGGTGGGGGTGGGGGATGGGGGGTTGTCAGCCATGAGAAAGTCCAGGGTGTTGGGGTGTGTTTTGGCTGGTATTCAACAAGGAGCTAGAAAGGGAAAAAGGAAAAGTCACGCTTCTGAGTTAGAACTCTGAGAAGCAGCCAGACTTAACGGTGAGCATCTGCAGCAGCAACTTCGCCAGTGATCTTGGGGTCCCCAGTGGTCTTGGGCTCCCCGGTGTTGAACTCTTGATATATTATTTTTCTTTAAATCTTCCAAATGTTTTTCTTATCTAAAATATTAATTTTTTTGGTATACAAAATAGTGGATGTCATGCTGGCACTGCCTTCCACATACATTGCTTTGCGTTGTTCCTATCCAGCTGCTTCCTTCTCCCTCTTCATGCAGTGCTTTGACAGCCCTGGAGTAGGTCCTGGAATCACTACATTCTTCGTTTGCTTGAGGGGTGTTGGCAGACCATGCACAGTTCACTACTGTGTGCCAGGAGCAAGCATAGCAGCTGCCCACGAGGACGGAGGCATGGTGGTCCCAGTTACTGCATAACTAATCCTTTCTTTGACTTTTCCATATGTTTCTTTTTTTGGGGGGGGGGGTTCTTTTTTTTCGGAGCTGGGGATCGAGCCCAGGGCCTTGCGCTTCCTAAGCAAGCGCTCTACCACTGAGCTAAATCCCCAACCCCTTTCCATATGTTTCTAAAGACAGACAGAGGCTTTTCTACACAGAAGGGAGTTTTGGCAAATTGTGATTTATTCTTCAAAACCCAACTCCTCTACAAGTTTCCCCCTTATTATTCTCTGTTCCAGTTTCATTTTTGATGCTGTACTAAAACATGCTGACCAGAAGCAGTTTAGGAAGAAGAGGGTTTATTGGGCCTACGATACCAGATGACTGCCAGTATGGGAAGTCAAGGCAGGAACTTACAGGCAAGCCTGCTTGCTATAACACACATCACCTCCCACCAAGGAACTCATTCACAGCCAGGAAATACAGAAGAAACCTTCGTGGGTGCTGCTTGCTAGCTAGCCCAGCTCAGCTAGCTTTCTTAGACAGTGCATGACTCCCTATATAGGGAATGGTACTGCTCACAGTGGACTAGACCCTCTCATATGAATCACCAAGCAAGACACACCCCCAGAGACTGATCTGGTCTATGTAATCCCTCAATTGAGGGTCTCTTCTCAGGTGACTCCAGGTTGTGAAAAGTTGACCATTAAAGCTAACCAAGACATCACCCCAGGTCTGCCTCTAGGGTTTCTCTCTCCTTGTGTTTATGCCAAATGCTCAATGTAAAGTCATCCCCAGGAACTACTTTGTAATCGACTATCCCCACAAACCATCACAGGACACTCTTCTCTCCTGCCTGTCAGATGATTTGTCCTAAAACCCTTTTTTAATCTTGTTCCTTTGCTCTCAGGCCTTTGACGGATCTGGATTCCTATTTTCTCTCCCTGTCATATGTCAGCCTCGGCTGGCTTCCAGCTGGGCTCTCTCCACATAGCCAGTTTTACTCACAGTGCTTCAAGCTCCGTCATCCATGGTGACTCAGCCTGGGTGGCTATCGCTAGACATCATTACTCCAAGCCCTAGAACAGCTCCTGAGAAGTAGGTTTCTGTTCCCATGGCTTACCACATGACCTCTCTGCAATTGCCCTCTGTCTGCCTTGTAGGTCACATGACCCTCTCTCTTCCATGTACAGCATAATAAATTGCCACCAGCCTCTGGGACAGTGACAATAATATACCACAGTGTCAATGGCTTTTAGTTTACAGGTTTCTTTGCTTCGACTAAAAATTCCTCACTTCGGGGTTGGGGATTTAGCTCAGTGGTAGAGCGCTTGCCTAGCAAGCGCAAGGCCCTGGGTTCGGTCCCCAGCTCCGAAAAAAAGAAAAAAAAAAAAAGTCCTCACTTCTTGGAAACAGTATTTTTGGTCATTTGAGGAGGATTTTTCAGGCTCTGTTCTCTATCCCCCGACTATTGGCGGTCTTGTTGGCATTTCATTCAATGTCCTCCATCTTGGCCTGCCTATCTTTTCCCAGTTTATTCAATCTCCTCCAGGGAAGGGCTTACGCTGGCCTCCTGGTCCCTGCATCAACTGCCCAGCAAGCACCTTCATCCAGTTGGCCCCAAGTGAACACTCTAACTGACCTTTGCCACGTCTCATCCAATTGGTCCTGCTGAGGCAAGGATGACACTGTGTGCCGCAGGCTATCCGAGTGGAAACCTGAGAGTCACCTTTGATGCTGCCCTGCTCTGATTTCCTGAGACCACCTATGCTACTGTCTCTTCTCTCAAACCCTGGCTCTGAAGTCTCACCTAAGAGTCCTATACCTGGTACCACCTCACTTGGACACATCTCAAGTCATGCAATCCATTGCAGTAAATCTCTTTCATCTCCAGCTGCTGTGAAGTGGGTCTCTATCCCACGATTTGCCATGTGACCGCATCTCAAAACTGGCTTAAAAGATCAACATCCTGAGTCCAGCTGCTGCATTCACTCTTGAATCAACCTGCTCCTCTCCTCTCCTGCTGGGTGCTGATTCCTGCCGGCTTAACATTATCTGACAGGCTGTACGCAAAAC
Organism: Rattus norvegicus; assembly: GCF_021556685.1. Classification (NCBI taxonomy): domain Eukaryota; kingdom Metazoa; phylum Chordata; class Mammalia; order Rodentia; family Muridae; genus Rattus; species Rattus norvegicus. The sequence continues at coordinate 79,274,288 of NC_141540.1, read as the reverse complement.
AAACAGTGACTCGGTTTCCAAACCTGGACTCAGTCCCTAGTTCCTGGTGCAATCGCAAACAACTACTTGTCTCTTTAGGCTTTGGTCTCTTTGCTTGCAAATGGACATGGAGTACATGCAATGTTAGTGCATGCAAAGGTCGGCACTGGAAGCCAAATGGGAAAATGGACTCTTCCCTTGATGGTCTTGGGGTAACTGGAGACCCACTTAAATAAGGAAACGTGCTACAACCTCACTCCTGCACCAAATGAATGGTGGATGGATATAAAACTATCAAAGCATTAGAAGAAATATGCTAAAACTGAGGAAAACCTGTCCCAGCATGATATCATGAAACCCAGTTCTTATAAGGAGCTGATTGATAAATATTATCATGTGAGAAAGTAGGTCAGAGGTAGAACACTTGCTTAGCATTTGTGAGGCCCTGGGCTTTGCCCCCAGGACTGGTAAAAACCAAAACCAAGAATAAACCTCAATAATAACAAAATCTTTCTAAATAATGGGGAAAAGAAACAGACACACACACACACACACACATACACACAAAGAGAGAGAGAGAGAGAGACAGACAGACAGACAACCAGACTGACTGAGGTCTATTAAATAGAAAAAAATCTGTGATATAAATGACAGTTAATGCTGCATTTTTTTCTCCAGACAAGGTTTCTCTGTGTAGCCCCTGGAAGTTGTAGAATTCACTGTGTAGACCAGGCTGGCCTCAAACTCACAGAGATCTGCCTTCCTCTGCCTCCCAAGTCCTGGGATTAAAAGTCTGTGCCACCACTGCCTGAACAACTATGATTTTTAATGATATGTGAAGGACTTTCAAGGTTCGATAAGAAAAAATACTGTCATAAAAAGACTGATAAGCTTGATTTGCATTGGCAAGAAGGAAAAGGTAAATGTGAACATGGGTTGTAGACGCCACTCAGTAGCAGACAGAACATTAGCTTTATTCTCCATAGGATGATGTCCCATCTCTCTCTCTCTCTCTGTCTCTCTCTGTGTCTCTCTCTGTGTCTCTCTCTGTGTCTCTCTGTCTCTCTCTCTGTCTCTCTCTCTCACACACACACATACACACACACGTCTAACAGGTTCTCACATCTAAAGCTTCTTGACATGAGTGTTTCCCAAACTTCCTTTTAATTTTTTCTTATTATTTTATTGGGTGTATGGACATTTTGGCTGCATGTATGTAAGTATACCATGGGTGTGGAAGAACACTATGGTGTTCATGGAGGCCAGAAGGGGCATCAGATCGCCTGGACCTGGAGTGATAGTCATTTGTGAGCCACCATGTGGGTCCTGGGAACTGAACCTGGGTCTTCTGGGAGGGAGAGCAGCCAGTGCACTTATCCACTAAGCCATCTCTCCAGTCCCCTTCTCTGACCTGGGATGCTTTTTTTTTCTGAATGAAGTCTCATCTGTGATTCCTGTTTCTTCTTCACAGTACTTGCTATGTAGCTTAGGCTAGCCTTGAACTCATGGTGATCCATCTGCCTTTTAGGTGCTGGTATTATAGGTGTGCACTACCGTGCCAGAGAAGATTGCAGTGTCTTACTATGTGACTGTATGAAGACTCCTGGTGTCCCTTTAACTACGTAAATAAATCCAACCTGAGTGGACTCAGTGCATTCTAGCTACATTTGCAATTGTCCTCTCCTTGTTCTATTTGTTACATAGAACCTTATAGAGGAACAGAAATGCAATTTGAATTTGTTCGGGGGGTATGTGTGGATCAGTGGTAGAATGCTTGCCCGGCCTGCCAAAGGCCCTACATTTGATTCCCGGCACCAGGAAAAACAATCTGAAAGAGAAAAGTTTCATGTGAAGGGGTCAAGTACCAGAACTGGCCCAGGCTCGGTCTGATCCATTGGGATCAAGTGTCAGAGAAGCATCTGTGGTATCCATGGAGATGGCCAGGGTGGCAGGGAAGATGAGGACGGGTTCCCAGAAGGAGGGAGGGTGTGGGTGTGGTTTCTGGGTAGGTGAAACCATTCCTGTCTACTGCCCTCACACCTGCTTAGGACTCTGACCAGACCTGTTCCTCCCAGCCCCAGTCTCACCCATGACTCAGCCTGTTCCTTAATCAGACAGCGCTCCACTTCCAAGCTGTCTCCCTCTTCTCTCCAGCCGTGCAGTGTGCCCTTCGCTCTGACTGCACAGCCGCCACTGCTGCTCTAATCCTTCTAGTGGGTGGGTGCCTGTTCTTTGTGGGAACTAGTTCTCAGGGGCTGCCAGTCAATTTTCCTCAGGATTCTTCTCTTTCGGGAAGACATGACCGAACCCCCCAGAGATATAACCTTGACTGCAGCCGTCTAGAGATATCCTTAGCCACACCTTCTGTTCACGAGCTTCCTTTGCGGGTGTTTCATGAGTCCTCAACCAAAAGTGATGCTTGCTGCTTTCCACCACTCTGATTTGCTTCCCTGCATGGTTCCAGGACAGTCGTCAGTTTATCCTCCTTTGTCTGGCCTTCATTCGTTACGATTCCAGGCCTGAGGTCAATCCCGAGCACCTCAGGAAGCCAAGTGTGGCGGTGCACACCTGTAATCCCAGCTCTTGGAGGGTAGACGCAGGACGACCAGAAACTTAAGATCATCCTTAACTGCACGGCAAATCCTGGCCCTAAAAACGTGTTTATTTTATGTGTATGAGCGTTCGGTCTGCTTGATGTATGTATGTGCACCGCCTGCAGGCAGTGCCTGAGAAAGCCCAGAAGAGGTCATTGGATAGCCATGTGGTATGGGTGTACTTTAGTTATGAGTGGTTGAGCCACCCTAACCAAAGCCAGGTCCTCTGAAAGAGCAGCAAGGGCTCTTGACCACCAAGCCATCTTTCTAGGCCCTTACTGGTTTTGGTTTTGAGACAAGGTCTCATGTAGCTGAACTGGAATTTACTGTGTAGTTAAGGATGGCCTTAAACGTCTGTTCCTCCTGCTTCTCTCCTTCAAGAGCTGGGATTTCAGGTGTGCATCACCACACTTGGTCTCAAGAGGTGCTAGGGTTTGGTCTTATGCATGCTAGCCCAAGTTCCTGTGTGTGTGTGTGAGAGTGTGTGTGTGAAAGAGTGTGTGTGTGAGAGTGTGTGTGTGAAAGAGTGTGTGTGTGAGAGTGTGTGTGTGAAAGAGAGTGTGTGTGAGAGTGTGTGTGTGTGAAAGAGAGTGTGTGTGTGCGTGTGTGTGTGAGAGTGTGTGTGTTCGTGTGTGTGTGTGAGTGTGTGTGTGAAAGAGTGTGTGTGAGAGTGTGTGTGTGTGAAAGAGTGTGTGTGTGAAAGAGAGTGTGTGTGAGAGTGTGTGTGTGTGAGAGTGTGTGTGTGAAAGAGTGTGTGTGAGAGTGTGTGTGTGTGAAAGAGAGTGTGTGTGAGAGTGTGTGTGTGAAAGAGTGTGTGTGTGTGAAAGAGAGTGTGTGTGAGAGTGTGTGTGTGAAAGAGAGTGTGTGTGTGCGTGTGTGTGTGAGAGTGTGTGTGTTTGTGTGTGTGTGTGAGTGTGTGTATGTGTGTGTGTGGTTTTTTGTTTTGTTTTGGTTTTTGGTCTTTTGTCTTTTTTTTTCCCCCAGAGTAATCAGAGTAAGAACTGTGTTTTGTTATTTGGAAACCAAACCTTCTAAGTCACCCTGCCTTCCAACAGAGGCTGGCCAGGAGTTTGTCCAGCCTGGGCTGCCCTTACTTCCAGCTGAGGTCAAGGCCTCTCTTTCTAGCACTGGGTCACAGAGAGGCTGTGCCTGGGCTCTTCAGTGCTCACCCTGGCCCTGCAGGTGTGTTTTTTCCCTCTGCTCCACTTGCAGGGGAGGACAGGCACTTGGGGAGAGCTGCTTCTAGGCTAAGTTGTCTCCTGACGGCAGAAACACTCCTCTTTACTATGACTCCATAACAGAGAGGGTGGCTTGACCAACAGAAATGCTCAGTCTCACAGGACTCCTGGAGGCTGGGCATTGGCGACTGAGATGACCAGCTCCTCAGGTTCTGACAGGTTCCTCTCAGAGGCCGTGACCTAACTCAGTTGCCTGCTTCTCACGAAGGGCCCGGCACTCTCATGCACTTTGGCTATCAAACAGCTCTGCCTTCACCCTTGCTTGGGTGCTGTGCGTGGTCTGCCTGCCCGCCTGTCTGTCTGTCCATTTGCCTTCTTTTTCACAAGGACACAGTCATAGCAGATTAGTCCCTGCCCTAATGACCTCATTTTAACTTGGTCATCTGCAGAGATTCTGTTTCCAAATAAGGCCACAGTCACAGGACCTGGGAATTAGGGTTTTGCTCCATGCCAGTGTACTTCCCGCCACTCTCTCCTCCTGCCGTCCTGTGCTATGCTGTGTGTCTCCCTGAATCCACATCTCAGCACCTCTGTGCTTGGGGCTAGAACTTTTGCCCATCTGTTCCTTTAGTCGCTTTCTTTTCTCTGGGCTGAAACCATGGGCTCTGAAACTCACCCGGGCCCAGCGTGCAGACCAAATACCCCCTCCTCTCCACACAGAAGGCTTTTCCACCACCATGTGACTGAAGCCTTCTAAATTCCTTGTCACATCTGCTTCAGTTCCCTCTTGTAGTTGGTCTTGTCTGCCTGACGTGTATTTGTCTAAGGATCTTCATCATCAATTCAATGTTAGCTGATGTTTAGTGCAGATGTTCTGCACATCAGAACACTCTCCTGGCTCCTGAGAACACAAGATTCACAGAGAACGATGCTCACAGACTTGTCTGTATGGATCATCACAACGTTTGCAGCAGCGGCAGCAGTGGAGTCCAGCATGACCCAGCAATGCCACATGTGTAAAGGAAAAGTGAATTCTGAGCTCGAGCTCGTTTACCCTCTGCACAGGCTGCCTTATCATGTTAGATATATGACTAGCCCTGGCCTTGTGCTTAGCTCTACCACTCGTGGATATTGACACAGTGGGGCCAGCCTCATCTACCTCATCTGCCAAATGGAGTGCTAACAGTAGCAAAAACACAAGACCATTCAGCATATCCAGGAAATAATGGGGAGAAAATGCCTAGTATTTATGTCTTTGGTAAACACGAATCAGTTCCAGTGCCAGTGATACATAGGAGGTGGAGGGAGGATGATTAGGAGTTCAAGGCCAGCCTGGGCTACATAGAAAATGCAAGGCTAACCCTTTCTCAAAACAACAGACAAAACTAAAAAGGGATAAAAGTAAGACAAAAGAATCATTTAGGATACTAAGGTTTGCAGGTCTCTGTCTTTCGGAAGGTAGGCGTGAGGAAGGGGAAAGAAAACCTGAGCAAGCAGGGCAGCTCGAGTGAAGGCAACCTCAGTGGGCAGCTCAGTGAGTTGGGAGGACACACACAGGAGGCAGCACAAGGGGGCCTGGGAAGGGTGGAGCCTGGTCTTCCTCACTGCAAGTGTGGCTTTCTCACCTCTCCTTGTCACTGCTTACTCAAATGAATGCAACTTTTTGGTCCAATTCCCTCCAGGGGCAAACTCCCTCTTAAGCTGGGAATGTGTGAGCCATCGGTAATGTTGGACAAGCTCAGGCCAGAGAGATGCAGGGCAGAGGTACTGCTGGAGGCCCCGGAGCCTGCAGGGGAAGTGGGTGAGGCTCAGCTGAGTAGTGGGGCTCTGACTGTCTACAAATGCAGCCAGCCGCTTTCAGTCCTCTGTCCTCAAGGAACTGACTGCAGCCATGCCTTAGGACCCTCTTCTGGAGTTCAGACTCCAGCTTCTGGTTCAGCAGAAGAGGTGAGAATGCCTGGAGCCCCAGGACCTGCTCAGCGTGAGCAGGGAAGCTTGGAGGGTTGCCACTGAGAGCTGGGAAGGGCTCCAGTGCAACATCTCTGCTGCCATGCATTTCCTCTTTCCCAAGCCTCTGAGTCAAAAGTCCCAGAGGCCCCAGGGCAAGCAGCAATCATCCTGAGTCATGTGCCCACAACCCTCTCACCTGAGCTCTCACCTGAAAGAACCCAAGCTGGTTTCTAACCACACCCCTTCCAGCAGGACAGAACTCTGTGCCAAGGTCACAGAGCGAGCTGGAGGTCAGAGGGCACAACCATTTGTTCATCCCCACTTGACAAGACGACCTGGGGATAAAACCGCTTGTGTTCCAGGTGGCTCGCTGGCGTTTGCTCGAGAACTTGTCTTAGAAAATACAGACTCTAATTTAACCCTGATCTTTTGAAAAAGAAGGACACACCACCACCACCACCACCACCACCACCACCACCACCACCACCACCACCACCACTACCACCACCACCAACACCACAAGATCCAATTCATTTTATCAGGGCATGTGATAATTTGCACAGTACGGTACTAATCATGGTATGCCAGGCCAGATAGTGCAGGCTTGTAAACTCCACTGCTGGAGCAACTGAAGAAGGAGGACCACAAGGCTTGCCTCTGTTCCTCTGAGCTTAAGAGCAGGCTCGACAAACACATAGGCAACTCTGTCTCAAAAAGGGTGGGTGGGTGGTGTCAAAAAGGGGCTGGTGAGATGGTTCAGCAGGTAAAGACACTCAGTGGTGGAAGAAGAGAATTTGCTGCTGTAAGCGTCTAGGTCTAACCTCTACTGTCTATCCCCAGCCCAGTAATAGATAAATGGAAAAATTATCTTCAAAATAATTTATCAGTGACAAAATGCTGGCTAACAGGCTTGAGACTCTAGCTTTAATCAAAGTCCAATGCTACTAAATAAATAGAAATACATATTTAAAACTAACACGTCCGCTCTCTTTGGCTGGAGTCCCCTGGATGTTCGCCTACCATCATCCACTCTGGGCCTGGCCCAGCTGAACGGGTACCTGGCCAGCTCTGGCATTCCCTGGGAGTTTTCTGTCAATCATGTATGGTCTGAACCCTAATCCAGAAATACGGCAGGAAGCAAAGAGTGCTCTTCTTTTCCTGGGCCATACATAGATAGCTCTATGACCTTTGGGCCTTTGGTCTTTTCCATTGTTTATCACTTAATGGTGGTTCTTACCCTTCGGTAGTTGTGGGGGGGACTACTGAGGTAGTATGTGGTCCTCTGGACTCATGAAAAGCTCTTCAAGAAGCTTGGCCTTGCAGATGGCAAGCTTACTCGCAAAGTCTCTCTGTCTAAAGATGGGTGTGAGATTGTAGTAAAATCACGAAACCAGCCACTCCTTGGTGGAAAGGAAAAGTTAACCCAAACTGCCAAGGCTATCTCTCCCAGGTCAGAGAGGAGAGCCAAGGAGTATGGCTTTAAAGAGGGCAGGTAGCTGCCAGGAGGGAGCCTGAGAGCTGGAACTGTGTGGGGGATGAACACAGGGCTTTGATCTGTTGCAAACTTGTTTGGGTTAATAGGGAACTAGATGCCTGCCTGGAGGTGGGGAGCTGGAGGGGGCTGGAGGAGGCAGATAAGAAAGTAATGGCTTTTTCCTGAGAACCAGAAACCCTCTTTATAAGGTTTCTAGGAATGCTGACCTTCAGTAACAATCCTTCTGTTTGCCTGGTCAGAGTCCATCCTGAGCTGAGCCCAGACTGCCATTTTGGGGGTTAGGACCTAACACTCCAGCCTTTTGTTGAGGATAAGGGACATTGATAATCTCTAGCTTCTTCAAGCTGGGCAAGGACTATGTTGTTGGGTTTTCAGGAAGGCTGGACCGTCGGTCAGAGTTGGGGTGTGTGCGAGTGTGTGTGTGAGTGTGTGTGAGTGTTTAGGCCAGCAATGGTAGGAGAGCTGGTGAAATTCTGTCAGAAGCTTCTGTTTTACTAACTGGTGGGAAATCCCACCAATTCTGTCTTGAAGGAATCTGAAGAGAGAGGGAAGAATCGTTATTATGAGAAGTATAGATATTATGGACCCAGAATGGGGAGAAGTCAGGGACGCAAGAGAAGAGGAGCCCGCCTTGGAGTTGGCCCCGTGAGGCTATTGTTTGTGAGCCAGTTCATTTAAGTTTTTACTCTTCTCTTCTCCTTGGCTGGACTCATTCACACAGTAGCAACACTCTTCAGTGAGGAAGAGGCAAGGGCCTCCCTTTCCAGCAATCTGCAGGTTCAGGGCTTTTTGGTTTTGCAGGGCCACAAAGGCCATGGGGAGCTGAGCCGAACTGAGGTTGATTCCTGGATAGTGTCCGGTAGAAATTTACTGAGATAGATACAGATTATGACCCAATCTGCCTATGGTCAAGCCTGCAGGAGTTGCTGACGCTGCCAGGCTAACCCCAGGAATGGCTGGGAGAGCCATGGCCCATCAGTTCCTGTGTGTGACTTGGAGCAGAGTGTAGAACTCACATTTGGTGTCTAGAGTGAGTTGGGGATAGTGACAGATTGGAGAAGCAAGGACCATGAGTGGATTTGTCTCCACACTAGTGGAGCCTGATTGTCACCAGAAGAGAGTTCCTTCAGGGGTAAGGAAGATTCCTGAAATCGAGATGTTAGTCTGTGCCGATGAAGGGCGGGGCTGGAAAGAGCTGTGGAAGAGGCAGTCACCTGGTGTCTTCAGAGAGTAGAGAGTTACCGGAGGTGAAGCGGGTGAAAGGTGTGTGGGTTATGGAGTTTAGGGCTATGAGGGTAAGAGGAATAGCTTTCACAAGGGATTGTAACGGGAACACATAGAAAGCATGTGGATGAGTCATTCTGCTTACGTGTGGAAAAGACACTTTCCTTTAGAACAGCCTTCCAGAAGGTGGGGCGAGGTCTCAGGCAGCTTAGCCAGCAGGATAGACTCAGAATTTCTAATAACACCATTTATAAAGGCAGCTAGTGATTTCTCAAGGATTCTAAAAATTGCCACCAGCCCTCCAGGAGATGGACTAGCCCACAGAATATAGATGTAGATATGTCCCATGACCCTTTGGGCCGATTTTTCATCCCAGGGGTCTGGAATTGAAATGGTGACCATACCTGGCCGGGACCCATGGTGGAACTGTTGAAGCTGTATGCCCTGTCATGGTTCAGAGTAATGGTACCTATTGCTCCAAGTGTGGGCATCTACCCCAGGAGAGATCATCTATCTAGGCTGGGTTTGTTTGATCTTGGGGGAGAAAAAGTATCTGGGATTGTTATGGGGATTGAAGCCGGCTTGTTCATTACCACAGCTGTGGAATCATGCTACCTGGTGGTCAAAGTTCAGATTGATCATATCATAGAGGCAACAGGAGGCTGGACAGAAAGGAGGAACCATGAAATTCACTAGTTTGAGTAGCAAATATCTGGAATTTCCATGCTGGTTGAGTTGCCTGGGAGATATGGAGACAGAGAGCCCCAACAGGGGCGGGAGGAAAGAGCTCATCCTCAGGGGTAGACATAGGCAGGAGAGCTTAAATTTTAGAGGCCCAGTTGAGAGGCAGGAGGCCTTATCAGATCCAGGTCTGGAGCCCATTCGAGCTGTGACAGATGAGATCCTTGGAGCTCAGCCACCATTGGTGTATCAAGGATGATCGAATCAGTACCCATCCAGTGTGGGGGGAGAGCCTGTGATGAGAGATCTTCAAACAAACTCAACCTTCTGTAGAATGGTTTGGGTGACAGGTTTAGTGGAGGGCCCAGGGAGCACACCATCAATTTATTCCCACAAAAAGCATCTTAAAAGAGAGAAAGGAGGTGGGCAGTCATATATTAGGGTGGATTCCAGAGAAGAAAGGGACGGCTGTACATCTACCCAAAGGGCTAAGGGAGGAAGAGCCTTGGGTGTGGCCTGAAACCGAGGAAGGTGAGAGGGAAGAGGTGTCCCTTAGCCCTTCCAACCTCCCCTGAGGACTGGGGGTGGGAGGGAATGTGGAGGTGCCACTGTACCCCTAAGGCCCTTGGGACTAACTGACTGACTTTAGAGATGCATGTCAGACCGTGTGTGGATCTAGGAAGTCCAAAATGTTGTTCCTGAGGCAGGAACAGACCACTTCTGCAGTCTCAGCTATATCAGGAAGAGCATCTACCCTTCCTTCGTAGTAGGAAGAAGATCTTCATGCCTCTTGTTGCCCCCACCCCCGGGAGATCACTCCAAAACTGATGGGGAGGGTGTTGAGTACAGGCAGAGGGTCCTTGGGTGGTGGCTATAGGGAGGTGGAAAAGACAGGTAGGTTAGAGGAGGCGGTAGAGAGGCAGAGCTCCAGTGTGAGAAGACTTCTAAATAACTGTTAGGAAAGGCTTTGTTCAAGCATCAGAGAGACAGTCTCTGCCTTGTAGAAGCAACCAGCCCTGAGGGCCCTGTCTTTGAGACTGGGCAGGTAGAAGTTAGGCTTGGAGGAGTTAAGAGAATGGAGAAAGGATGGTAGGCATGTTGGCTAGCCTCCTCACCGGCTGTATCTTTAGTACACCCGGTGACCTCCCAGGTGAATAACTGCCACGTGCTTGGAAGAATGAGAAGCTTCTAGCAGCTTTGGAGTGAGAAGCCCATTGGTAATCAGCATGCCTTGTGAGAAAGCCCCTCTTCTCTCCTGCCAAATGGAAGTGTGCTGTGCAGAACATGAAAAGCACACTTAGACTCTGTGCATATGTTGATGATTTTGTCTCCTGCTAAGGTAACGACTCTGCCTTCTGAGAAGTAGTTAGTGCCTGGTGGCGGAGGGACAGACTACCACATGGTCAGAGGAGGCTATGGCATGGTCAGCTTAACAGGAGCTAGTGGAGCTGAGAGATGAGCAAAAGAAATAAAAATATTTAAAAAAATGACTGCTCCTAGGTGTGGTGGAGGAGAGAGGTCATTGTGGATAAAGGGGAGGGAATAGGCAGAGACAGAGACATCTGGGAAAGTCCAGAGTGAACAGGACCCTGAGCTGTCCGTGTGAGAAGCGGGAGGGGATAGGGGAGCGCCAGGAGCTCAGGAGGGTAAAGGGGAGACCAGAAGGCTGGTTAACCAAAATGTCTGGGTTATACAGTAAAGGGCAGGTGGAGGACAGGCAGCCCAGCCCCTGGGTTGGAGAAGTTTAGGGTAGGGGGCAGGGTATACCAATCATACCCCTTAACAGGTAGGAACTGAGGGATGCTGGGAGAACCTGGAGGCCAAGTCCACTTTGATATGTTAATGAGCACCTCTGTTAGCCATTTGTCCTGTGTTTGAGACTTAATAATATCCCAGCCTCTTTGTTGACAATAAATAAGGGTGATGTAATTTTTTTCCATGACTACTTCCTTCTGATATTGGGGTGTCATTGTTGGGGACCCAAGAAAGCTGGAATGCTGGTCAAGGACAGGAAGAGCAGACTGTTTCACTCACTGCTTGGGGCCAGGCTTGGCGGGACCATCTGGAGCTGGGGAAGTGCAGGCTGCATTGGAACAGTCTGTGAGACTGAACCAGGGCCTATCTCATCTGAGTCCCGTAGGATGCAAAGGTTCATGCTGGTTGGAGATTCCAGCAAAGACACCTAGGGCTGGTGAGTTTGGGCAGTTTGCAGTTTTTAGTTGATTGGATATCTGCTGGAACAGATATAGATTAGGGACAAATATAGATTATCTTGGGTGTACATTTGAATCTTCCAGACCCACAGGCCCAGTAGTTGGGGGGAGGGGAGTCTCAAGACCAGGGAAAGCGGGAAGAGATCCCTCCCTCAGGAATAGGCAGTAGGCGGGGAAACCAGGGGTTGATTGACAGGAGTGCTTATCTGGAGTCTGTTTGACCTGCAAGCTTACAAGAATATCTTTTTAAGTTTACAAAAAGAGATAAAAGTTTCAGATATGCTAGCACTGCCATTGCTTGCAACCCGTTCTGAAGTCCATATCATAAGAAGGCATCACTCATGCCTTTGAGTCATAGTGAAAGTTGGGTTACCTGGGAGTGATTTTGGGTTAAAAGTATTTGTGAGTTTATCTCCTCAGAGTCTGGGCAAGGTAAACTATTTCCTCAGCCGGAGACTGAGGAAAGTGAGGCCCGAGGCCTGATTTTTAAGGATGGAGAGAAAGCAGCTGTAGCCTTCAGGGAGGAGCTGGTATGCTGCAGCTGTTAAAGCTGCAATCAGTCAACACCATCAGAGATCTGAGAAGGATACATTATAGTAGGAGATGTAATCTAAACGGCCTGTGTATCAGTGAAAACCACAGAGACTCATCTACTACCTAGATGGCTACCATAGGCTCCCATGGTCTCAGTGGCTTCCTTGGAGCAGTTGCTGTAGGTCTTCTTGCTATCATTTAGGAAAGCATTTAATCTTCAGTCGCCACACAGAGCAGTGTTGGCCTTTGGCTCCCAGACCCAGGTCTGAAAGGTTTTCCTTTGGAGAAGGAACCTGGGGACTGATCTGTCTTTGACCACATAGAGCAGGGAAATCAAAAGAGTCCACAGGCTGGGAAGAGCCCTGGAGGCAGGCAGGAATGGTAAGAAGAGGTTCTTAAGGTCTAGAACAGGGAAGTGAGCTAAAGGAGGGATCTGAGAAAGAGTGTAAGGTTAGGCACCACGGGCTATATTGGAAGGACAACTGTGTTAATCATCCTGAGGTCCTGGATCAAGTGGCAGGGGCACCAGGCTTTAGGACAGGCAGGATGGGAGTGTTATAGGGTGAGTAAGTGGGCTTGAGATACCCTTATTAAGAAGGCATTGTTTTGGGCTGGAGAGATGGCTCAGCCATTAATGGCTAAGCTCACAACCAAAAATATAAGAAGGCATTGTTTCATAGGTTTTAAGCCCTGTCTATATTTTAAAGAGATACAAGAGCAACAGGGATAGGAGGTAGGGTCAGACTAGGATCTTAATGGTGGAGGGGAGGTGATCAGAAGCTACCGAGTGAGTGGGGTACCCCATACTTTGGATCAAGAAAGCCTGGAAGAGGATAAGAAGGAACATTAGTGTCAGCTGATCAGTAAGGAGGCACTTAAGAGGTTGGAAGGGGAGGAAAATTCTGGAAGGAGTTGGTTGAGAAGAAAAAGAAAATTTAGCCATCACATCCCTGCCCAGTAAAGGGGTTGGGCAGCTAGGCATAATGGGGAAGGGGTGAGTGCCCTCGTGGTCCAGTGGGAATGGTGGAGAGGGCCTGAAACCCTAGGCTGGTGAGGCCAGCTCTCAGCATCTCTCACAGAGATCTAAGAAAGGTAGGTTTTACTGGAGTGAGCAGAAAGTATGAACCAAATAGCCACCATATCAATTAAAAGTGGCAGAAACTTACCAGATTGTTGTACAGTTAACCTGGGCTCTTCTGTGGTAATCTCGGCATTTTTGCTGAGGCCTGGGGAGAAGCTCCAAAAGATTTTCCCATGGAGGAGGAACATGGGGGACTGACCTATTTTGGTAAGGAAAAAGAAGAGTAGTCAACTCTACTGTGTCCTGCCTGTCCACAGTTTGGGCAGGGTCCTGGCAATTTTCAGCACTGACCTGGTAATTCCAGTGGCCCAGGGAACTGTCACAGCACCCACAGGATAGGAGTCGTCTCAGAGGCCGACGTCACCTGCATAGGCATGGTAGCTCTCCAGACTTTCCTTTTCCTTGGGGCTGAGAGGAAAGAATAACACACAGGCCATGCCGGGTGAGGCTATGACCCTGGGTGAGGCAACTGAACTCTTACGTGATGTTAGACAGGTCGTTGGAGACAGGACTAAGATGTGTTTCTACCTGGGAGAATTCAGCCCTGGAGTAAGCCAGGAGGGCCGGCCATTTCCCTGAGGGGATGAAGGCCAGCTGTTCAGCAGCTGCCAGAGGCAGAGGGGAGGAGTTAGGGTGAGGGGGTGGAGCCAGGGGACCGTGCCAGTGGGTGAGCTTTGGGTGGTACCCCCAGAGGGTCGGGCTGAGGAGGTGCCCTGGCGGTGCTGCATCGTCTAAATTAAGGTTGAAAGGGGTGTCAGCCCAGGTTCCAGGTCCAGGTTGTTCTTTGGAGGAGGCGTGGCTTTTGTGAGGAGAATCTGGTGAGTGTGTCAGGAGGTCTAGATAGAAGGGCACCAGTGCGGGGTGGGGGGTGGTGGATATCTCAGACTATTTGCCTATGTATTGACGGGCTTTAAGGTCGTGAAAATTAGGAAGTTGAATGTACCATGTGGGCTGAAACATGTCAGAGAGATGCCCAAGATGATGTGGTGGGGCACCCAAAAGCACACCGGAAGGCTGCTTGATGGACTGGCACAACTTTCCTTGTTGATCCAGTGAGTAAGAGAGACAGAGTAGGTAGCTCTGAGAGGAGGCTCACATCGGCATTTGGTTTGATTAAAAGGGGTATCGCTCCTTTAGGGAGGATGGAGACCGCTGTCTGTCCAGGTCAGATGTAAGAGAGGGCACAGAGAAACCACTGAACCAGTCACTCCTTGGTAGAAAGGAAAAGCTAACCCAAACTGCCAAGGCTATCTCTCCTGGGTCAAAGAGGAGAGCCAAGGGGCATGGGAGTCTTGCCAGTTTTTGGTTTTTTTGTTTTTGTCCCCCCCCCCCCCCCCCCCCGGAGCTGGGGACGGAACCCAGGGCCTTGCACTTGCTAGGCAAGAGCTCTACCACTGAGCTAAATCCCCAACCCCGAGTCTTGCCAGCTTTAAAGAGGGCAGGTAGTTGCCAGGAGGGGGCCTGAGAGCTGGAACCCTGTGGGGATGATCGCAGGGCTTTGATCTGTGACAAACTTGTTTGGGTTAATAGGGAACTAGATGCCTGCCTGGAGGTGGGGAGCTGGAGGGGGCTGGAGGAGGCAGATAAGAAAGTAATGGCTTTTTCCTGAGAACCAGAAACCCTCTTTACAAGGTTTCTAGGAATGCTGACCTTCAGTAACAATCCTTCTGTTTGCCTGGTCAGAGTCCATCCTGAGCTGAGCCCAGACTGCCATTAGGACATTGTTAGTGTCACTGGCATATTGAGCATAGGGACCTAACAGTGGGGAGAGCTTTCCCCGTTGGAATGGGACAAGTCCAGGAGATCCCACCCAGGAGACCCTGAAAGGGCTGGCGCTGTGTGTCAGGGTGGGGGAACAGGAATTTCAAAATCAGATTTGAATTCCTTTCATGGCTAGTAACATTCTTAGTAACAGTGGCTTGGTAATTCACCTGATGCTGTGGGGCAGAAGACAGCACACAGTGGTGCCTAATAAATGTTTTCTCTTTTCCCCTGCAGTGGGAGGCTGGGCCTGCGGTGGGTCACAATTTTGAAGGTCAATCAGAGTTGCTAGGCGTAAAATTAGAATTTTAATGTATTTTGTTTGCCTGTGCCCCATTCCAATTCAACTAATTGCAGAATCTCTGGGGTGGGGCTCAAGTTCCTAGACATTGTCCCTGAGAGCAGCCATCCACAGAGCCAGTGAAGGTTGGGAAGCAAGCATCTGTCACGGTAGCCATGCTGGCAGATCCAAATTGGCCCCTCACACACTGAACCTCATTCTCTCCTCATTTCCCTAGCTGGGAAATACACATCTGAGGTCACAAGCATATATCTGCCACCAGTCCGATGGGACCAAAGCACAATCTCTTCGGAATGGATCTGTGGCCTCTGTCCTTCCTCTCCTTCCATTAGTGAAGAAAAGTAGTTCTCTCCACCACCTACCCTAACCCTGTCCTCCCAGTCACCTCGCATTCATTGAGGAAGGTGTACTGTGTCAGGAACAGAGGTAAGGCCCCAGGAGCCACCCTCATGAAGGTCCTGTCAGCCAGGCCTTTGAGCTGACGAGACTAAAGAGGACAAGGCTCTGGGATCAAGCAGAGGTTGCTCCCTGCTCTGCTTCCCCTGTCTGGCTTCAAGTAACTCACCTCCTGGGTCCTCAGGCATTTCATCAACAGCAGGAAGATGGCCACACCCTCTTCTGCTGCACTGTGGAAAGAAATAAGTGATTGAAGTGAAGACCTTGCACATAGTAGGTGCTCAGTCACTTGTCAGAAAGGAGATCAGTGCCCAGTGGATGTGTGAGCCAGGCAGGAGCAAAGTTTCCTGTTTTCCTCCACCTCATTTCTCTCCATCCCATCATCCACCTGTGGCGGTGAGTCTGGGCTACCCCGCTTTGTGCTCCCGGTGGGTCGTGCTCTCAGCAACCTGCCCAGAGAATCTTTGGATCCGAGAACGAAAGTCACACACGTGCACGCGCACACCCGCGCACAAGTTAATTTTAAAATGCCTTGGCTGGTTCAAAGGCTGGGCAGTTCTAACCCTTTGCTACCCCAGGCCCAATCCGGGAGTGGCCAGTGGCCTCTCACCCACCTGAATTCTTACGTGGCTCGTTGGCTCTCTCTCCTGAAGCTCTAAGTCTGATCTGTCTCCACCACGTCATGGCAATTCTCTGCCTTTTCCCTTCTCAGTTCCTAGCCTAGGGTCCTTCCCTATCTCTTCGATCACTTAGCCATTAGCAGCTGCCATCTTTATTGATAGATCAAAAACCAATTGAGAACAAGATCTTCACCATTTGGACAACACAGATTCCCAATTAAATCAAAGCATTAGAGCCAATCCCCAACACCCACCTATCACCCCACCATCCCATCTCATCTACCCATCACCCCACCCCATCATCTCACCCCATCACCCCATCATCCCACCCTATCATCCCACTCCATCATTTCACTCCCTCATCCCACCCTGTCACCCCATCACCACATCATCCCACCCCATCACCCCACCCCATCACCCCATCATCCCACCTCATCATCCCTTGCCATGTACCTGCCATCTTGTTTTGTTTTCTTTCTTCATGCATTTTTCCCACTTGGATTGGACTCTGTCTCTGTGCTCTCTCTCTCTCTCTCTCTCTCTCTCTCTCTCTCTCTCTCTCTCTCTCTCTCTCTCCAGTCTCACTATGTAGATCAATCAGCAGGGATAGTCTCAAACTCATAAAGATCCACTTGTCTCTGCTTCTGAATGCTGAGATTAACAGCGGTCATTGTTAGCCAGTGAAGAGGCCAGAGGTGTAGGGCCTGGGAGCTCTGACTGGCGTCTTATGCTCCTTTCACGGCCTCTACCCCTGTACCTGCAGTGAGAGATGCAAATGCATCAGGCACTGGCTTCCGTCTGAGCAGTGTGAGCACCCAGCCTCGGTGTTTTCTAAACCAGGCACTGAAGGCTGGCACCCCTGCCCAGAGGGTTTAGGGACTGTTGTTATTTGTTATCCAGAAGACTTCTTTCAGCATCTTCAGCCACCTAGTCTCAATCCTTTCTGGCCTCCTATTCACCACCCCAGCAGGCTGGCATCTGTGATAAACCCCATGACCAGGTCTGGATGTCTGCAGAAGAGGGTAGTGTCAGTCAGCGTTCACCAGGAACTCACAGGGGTATCTCACCTGCCACTTCTAGATGTAATAGCCATGCAGACCAGGTAGGAGATGGTACCTTCTTAGAGGTTCAGATCCAAGGACTCAGCTAATGAGTGCTGTGTGAAAGAAGTCCCCAAGGCTGACAGAAGCTCACTCCTTTCATAGTTCAGCTGCTAACCCTTCTGGGAAAACACTCCCCTTATTTACTCCCATTGTTAAGTTGGAAATGACACCACCTCTGGGCCTGGAGTCACTTATCTGAAGGGGCTCCTTGACAATTCCACCTCTGCTGATAACGCAGATCTGTTTGTTCCCAGGAGGTTCTGGGGCCTGACCCACTGCCCAGGCAATCTCAGAGAGGAGGCTCATCATACTTCCGGCTCTTTTAACCTCCCAACAAGTGAGCTGCAGTTTCAGTCACAAAGGTCACTCTTCTCTGTAAGAGCAGAGTGATGCTTAAGCTTGCTGCTGACTGGTGACACAGAGCCTTGAGAGCAGGAACAAAATCCTGTAAGGTGGGCCAAAAGGCCAGCACAGTTGCCTCTGAGAGACTTGAGACCCTTGACTCTTGGTTCAGATACCAGACTGGGCCTCATATCTGGTTGGAGCAAACTCTGCCCTGAAGGTGAGAGGCAGGACAGGGGCTGCCACTGTAGACCTATACGTAAGGCTGGATCTAGCCTCCCCCAGGTCTCAGCCCATTTTTCAGGATGTGAACCACACTCTATCTGGACCTTCCTCCTCAGAGCTCCAGTACTGGAAGCAAGGAGACCTGTAATGGGTGCTGCATGGCTCTTCCCCATGATGCAGAGTCTAAATAGCCTCAGAGATACTGCTGTAGGAATTAGGGTCTTCCTTTACAGATGAGGTCCATCCACTGCCCAGGGCTGCCTTCCCCAGTTATCGGGAGCACTCAAGAAATCTGAGATCCTCTCTTTCCCTTCCATGGGTTGATGGGACTTTTGTCTGTCCAGTTCAAGTGGGACAAGTCTAAGCGCTTGAGAAGCCTCCTCATACACACCAGCTTTCCTCTCTTCCTCAGGAGAGGGCCAGGTTGAGCAGAAAAGCCTGCATTGATTGAAGCCCAAATGTGGCCCGTCTTTTGTTCAGCACCACATCCCTGGCCCTCCCTCTGCCTCTCAGAATGAAAGGCAGTCTCCCTGGAGGTTCCAGCCTTGCCCCTTTTTTACTCAAGGCCTCTTATTTAGCTGACTCAGCAGGAGACTATTTGATGAGGCCACCCTAATGGGAGTGAGTTCTGGGCCTCCTCTTGCCTAATCAGGAAAGGGGCGTTCTCACTTAGCTCTGGCCCCTGTTCTAAGAGGAGATAACGATTATTCTTGCTTACTGTGTGACACCCTCTGGATGACACAACTTCTCTGAACTTCAGCTTGCAGGGTTTGACATGAAGAGGCCCCCCTCTAGCTCATGTGACTGTGAGAAGGTTCAAGGAAGCAGTGTGTGGAAAGCTGCACCCACACGTTCCCCAGGACAATGGCAGCTCCTGTCATGCTCTTGAAATTTCCACTCCTGGCTGGTTTGGGTGAGTGGGCCCTCCCTTTTCAAAGGGCCTGGCTGCTGCTAGACCAGTCAGTTCCAGCTCACCCCTCCTGGAGTCCTGTGACCCAAGTCCTCCAGGCTCATTCCTGCTCCCTGGAGTCAGAGAGCTGCCAGGTTGGCGTTGGTTCGGGTGTGGCTGGACAGGCTGAGCAGGGAGGGGAGGCTGCAGCTGTGGATCTGTCAGCCAGTCAGGACATGGGTGAGGCCAGGGCACAGGCCTGCCCAGGCCAAGGACAGGAAACAGGTGGCTTTGCTGAGGCTCAGACAGGGCGGGGTGTTGGGAAGGCCAGCAGGATGAAAGCAGGGATGGGGTGGAAGCAGGGATGAGGTGATGCTCTTTTGAGCCCCACGCTGGATGGGGGCCTCAATGCTGAATGCCGAGTTTGGGTGTGCTATCTAGAGCAAGGTGATCAAAGGGCTGTACAGCATCTGCCTCTGTTACAGTACAGGGCAAGGTACTGTGACGTGCCCATGCCAGAACCGAGAGCTTTAAATAAAGAGAAAGGACTTCAGCTCAATCTCCTGCAGCAGCCTTAGCTGATGGGTAGCCCCACATTTAGGCTTTCGGAGAATGCTGTTTCTCTCCTACCTGCTAGATATATCAGACCCAAGGACGTGCAGAGTGGATCTGGTCACAAACAGAAGACTCGTCACCAGAAATCCCAGATACTCTTCATCACATGCCTGCTGCAGAGTATGGTTCAGCCTCACCATTATTTTAAAAGTTGGGCAGTCACCTGACCCAGTGTTGGATTATTCTCCAATGCAACAAGAAGGGAGTGTATGTGTTTGCTGTTAGATCACAACTCAACATTTTACTACGTCAATGTAGTCATTTTCCTCACAATCTCATTGCTTTGTCTGATGAGTGTCTGACCAGTGTTCTGAGAAGGGCTATGGGCTTCCCAAGACAACCAAAGGGCTACACAGGAAAGCCAGGAAGCCTTGGCCCGCTGTTGTTCTGTTGCTTGGAGCTCAGCCATCAGATGTCGACATTGTAGGAATGAGGAATGGTGCAGAAGGCGGTAAACAAATTCCACGTGTACCCGTGCCACAGAGCTGGCTTCCAACTGGGGAGCTAGGGCCAACTGAAAGAAGTGTTGGGAGGTGCAGTCCAAGCGTGCTGGCAAGATGCAATTGCTATGGGAGGGGAGGGAGGGTCTTCAGCCACCAGCAGCCACCGACACATCCACATCGGACTTTTCACTTGCTACTGTCCTTGACCCCAACTCTGTTTTTTTGTTTTTGTTTTTGTTTTTTTTTCTTTTCTGTTTATCTCACCTAGTTCAGGGCTACATCTCTTACCCTGCCCCTACCTCAGCTTAGCCTTGTCAACCTCAAGCATGAGCCCTTCCCTCCTTTGTCCTTTCTCCCCTACGTAATTCTTTCTTCCTGTATGCCTGGGTATGCCCAGCCCCTCCAGCCTACCATGCTGCTTGCCTCTTAGTTCTCTCTGGCATCACGACATCCTTCCTGCCAATATGGGGGACGTTAGTATTTCTCCCTTCATCAGAAGCCATCTCTGGACCTCAGCAACATGCTTATTGCCTTCTTCGTGTTGTATCTGCAGGATTGTTCGATAGAAAATGTGGCCATTTTGTTTCCTCAGGTTCTGTCCGTCATCCCACTTTGACCCATTCCTACTAGATCCTCTTATTCCACACAGAAGATCAACAAAGGCTGCTTGCTGCCCCAGTGGCCCTTTCTCCAATCTTACTTTACCTGACAGTCACATCCTCCTCTGGGGACACCAAAGTTCTTCATCTGTCATTCTCCTCCACCCCCACCCCCACCCCCATGTCCTATCTCACCTCTAGATGCTGTCCAGCCTCAGTGCCAGCCCTTGGCCAGCTCCCCTGAACGGCAAATACGATGGATAACTCCCAGTTCTGTTTATCTGGCCTAGCCTCTCTCTGGAAGCCCAGCCCCTTGCATGCAATCACTGGCTAGCTTGGGGAATAAGTCAAGCAGAATATGCCCAAGTGAGATTCTGACCCGCCTCCCCTCTTCTAGGCTTTCCCATCTTCCCAGTGACTTGGACTAGAGACTCCAGAGGCATCCTTCCTCTGTTCTGCCCCTCACAACCCTCTTCTCATCACCTTTATCACCCCCTCACCTGGATATAGGTCAGTCTCAGCCCTGCATGGCCGGCAGCCTGCCTGCACCAGGGTCCTTGCCTACCCACATTCTTGAGATAGTCTATAACAGGTCTTTCTTATTCCACTCTGGCCCTCTTTCTCAACTCACCAGACAGAGAACTCCTCCTAAAGTGGAAATGGGATGGGTCACTATTTCCGTCCTCCGGTAGCTCAGCTTCTCTATCTGAGCAAAGGAAAATTCTTCACAATGGTTTGCAATGCCTGAATCACCCACTCCTTGTCACTTGGCTGACCCCTTCTCTTACGATGGGCTTGTCTTTCCACTGTACTCCTGTCTTGGGGCCTCTGTGAACCTGATTCCTTCTGTCTGGAACCTCTAGCTTAGGTGATCATGTGGGCCTCTCCTTCACCTCTGTAGGACTTTCTGAAATATCCCTTCTCCCTGACTGCTCCCTCCCGGCCTCTGTAGACACTGTCCTTTCTCTCAGCTTCTTTTCATCACTTGTCAGATGTGGGCATTGTTATTTATTTTGTCATGGTCTTTCCCCCTCTGTGGTGTGCAGGCTCCTCAGGGGTAAGAATGATTGTTTTCCCTACCAGTTTCTAACATAAACAGGTACCACTTTATAACGTTATCAACCTATAGACCTACATTAAGATTATAATGGAGCTGAAAAATTCTTTGACAGTAGTAAAACTGTGACATAGCAAACGCATCCCTGAGTGTGTGTGTGTGTGTGTGTGTGTGTGTTGATGTTCATATAAATAACCCCACCTGTCCATCATATGATGTATGGTGCATACAGTAACGTACACTGTATTGTGTTTCATAATAAAAAGCGTGCTACTGCTTGGGGTATTTGCTACATTATGCTTTTGCTGTTATTTTAGAGCATCTTCCTACTTATAAAAGAGGCTTTCTCTGAAACAGCATGTTATTTTATGGCTGGCAGACCATTCCTCTCACATTTGTGCACCCCCTCCCCATATCCCTGGATCTCTTCCAAAGGCTGCGTGGAGTGACTGGTCCACTGAATGTCAGCCTCTCAGGGGTGGGTGGATGCATCGGAAGATGAGGGTCCCAGCCCAGGTGAGAACTGACAACTCAGGCTGAGGCTGAAGCTGGGGTTCCCTAAGTCCCAGACACCCAGATGCTCCTGGGAAGTTGGAGGAGTCAGGGCTGGCTACAAGCCCCAAGGCCAGAAGGGAGGAGGAACTCTGGCTTAGCTCAGAGGGTGAGTGTCTGGGAGTGCAGAGGGCAGAGGGGCCTTCTGCAGGAGACTTAGGTGTATGGCTCTGTATGATGGTGGCTTCCCTCCACAGTGGTTCTCGATGAGAAAGAGGCAGTCCTTGCTTGTTCATATTGTTTATTCATTCTCCAATGTGGAAAATGAGTGCAGACCATTTGTTCAGGGTGCACCAGAGATTAAAATCTTTTGCAGGAAGGAATGCCTGGGAAGGGAAGCTCATTGGCTAAACCCTCTGGGTCATCCCATTTAGAGAACTCTGTGCTCTGTGCTATGTGACTAGGGGTCACGACTCTAATGTGGGGTGCCAGGGTCACATGTTGCAGGATAGGAATCAGGTTGGGAGCCGATGAAATGCCTACCATTCTCAGAAATGAGGGTTTCTGAATCCATTTAACCTTCCCAGTTGCTGCGTGGTGGAACCATTCTACTTGCTCCACAGTCAACTTGACAAGACTTAGAATCTCTCAGAAGATACATTTCTAAGTGTGTCTGTGAGGATGTTTCCAGATAAGTTTAGCTGAGGAGGAATGACCTGCCGTGAACGTGGGTGCTATCATCTCATGTCTGGGGTTCCTGACTAGAGAAAAAACAACCCGAGTACCATTCCTGATCTCTCTTTGCTTCCTGACTACAGATGCATCATGATCAGCCACTTCATGCTCTGGATGCCCTAGCCAAGAGTAGCTCAAATGGCCAAGCCTACCCTACCATGGTGGACTGCACCCTCAAAACTAACCTTCCTCTCATAAACTGGCCAGGTATTCTTTACAGCAGTAACTAACAGAGTCCATAACTGGTCTGAGTATCAGACGACACAAAACCGGAGCCTGATGCTGCATGGACACAGGAGAGGTGCTCAAAGCAGACTCTCACACAGAGTAATCCTTAAAAGTGAGCGACATGGGGTTGGGGATTTAGCTCAGTGGCAGAGCACTTGCCTAGCAAGTGCAAGGCCCTAGGTTCTTTCCCCAGCTCCGAAAAAAAAGAAAAAAAAAGTGAGCGACATGAGGAGGGGGCTTCCAAGTGGAGGTGTCATCCAAACTTGCTCTTACAGACACATAGGGGGCTTTGGAAGCACTGCTGTCTCTAGGATTTGCAGAAGTACCACTGTGGGCTTCGCTGAGACTTCAGGGGATGCTTTGGAAGGATAAAAAGGACTACACTTGGTTAGTCTCTTGAGATGTGTAACTCTAAAGATGTTTCTGAAGTGGAAACTTAGGGTCAGATGGTGTTTTGCTGGGGCAAACACATGAAGGAACATTTTGCTGAGACAGGTGAAAGCATGTTCTGCTAAAGCAAGCATGTGAAAGGACACGTGATGAAGGATTCTTCCATAACAATACACATGTATTGGTTCACCTTACACTGCATAGTTGAGCTACATTTGTTGGGGCTCCACAGAAAGAAATGCACCAAAAAAACAAAAAAACAAAAAACAAAAAAAAAACCAAAACACCCTTCTGGTGCTGTGCTGCGGCTTCTTGACGCTTCTTTGGACTCTGATTGATTGGCAGCTGAGACAGACACACATGCTGAGGCAAGACACGTGGAGGACACATGATGTTTGGAGGGTATAAAAAGGATTTGATGTGCAGTGACGGGGGTTGAGCTAGGCTTGCCCATAGAACTAGCTGTGAACGCTTATGGAGCTCACATCTTCGCTCATCTTCGAATCCCTGAGAGGGGTGCAGCCGAGAACTTTTCCTGGTGTTCCTGTTGGCCCTGGTCGTCTCGCTGACTTGTGTTGACGCTAAGGCCTGGCCGTCTCTGCTAGGAGTGTCACCACTGATGTGTAATATCCCTACTCTACTTCTGGTGTGTGTCCATGAAGCATTTGCAAGTGCATCGAGCTGCCGCTGCTGACCTGTGCACTGAACTGCTGGTTTCCAGACAACACAGATAGGAGTTGCTCCAAAGAACCTTTCTAAACAGGTCCACTCCCCATATTCTTTCTTTCCCACTATCTCTGGTGGGTGGTAAGCTAGAAGGAAGGTTAAAGCATTTAAGAACTATCATTAAAAGTAGGCTTTGAAAAGATTAAAGATTCACATTTTTGTGTTAATTCACTAGATCTAAGTATCAGCTGAAAGCCTGACAGCCATACAAGGCCTCACTGAGCTCTCCTGAGTTAATGACTCTGAAACTCCCTGTTCTCCATGATGGTTCCTGGTTTGCCTCAAGCTCCTCTTGTATCTTCACTTCTCCAAAGTCCCTACTTGTTCTAAGGCAGCTCAGGGAGGCTAGGCCCCTGTCCCAGCGACAGGCATCTCTGTTCTCACTTGGATCACAGCATCTACCCCAGTCCAGCTCAACAAGGGTGGAGCAGTTACCCAGCAAATGCAGACAAAACTTCCACAGAGCCCTAGGGAGATCTTTTTAAATCAAAACTAGGATGTGACAAAGTGGTATCAGGGTCCTTCTCTGGTCTCATTTCCTAGCTTCCATAACTGGCCATTGGGGAGGATCTGCCCTCAGGCAGCTCAGAGCCTCTGCTGGCCTCTGAAAATTAGAATGAGTTGAACGTGGTGGCTACAAAATGAAAGAAGCCAGTGCCCTCTGGCCCACTTCTTCTCTCACATCTGTGTAACCAGATCTTAGGGTTGTCACTAAAGAAAACTCTTGGAGGGGTTGGGGATTTAGCTCAGCGGTAAAGCGCTTGCCTAGCGAGCGCAAGGCCCTGGGTTCGGTCCCCAGCTCCGGAAAAAAAAGAAAAAAAGAAAAAAAAAAAAAGAAGAAAACTCTTGGAGGTAGCTTCCCAGTCAGTGGACACTTCCAGAGTGGCCATTGTTTAGGGGAGCCAGTCAATGACTTTATGCTTTTGTTTGGGAGCATTTAACACATCTTGTCCATTGAGTAACATTTTGGGGCAAACATGTTTTACTTCATTTCCTATACCCCAATTTCTGAGGGGGCCCAACTGAAGGGAGCAGAAAAAAAATGAAACCAGAAACAAATAGGACTCCTGGAGTTTGGTCAGCATTCTGCATCTTCGAATGGGTCCTCTAGGCCCACTTCCTGGATGAATCCCTGTAGGAGTGAATCGAGATTAGTGGCTTAAGGCGCACACACTGAGACGCTGTGAGCTGAGCCTGGAGCTCAGGGGGCTGCCTTGGGATCTGGCTCCTTTCCGTGCAATGCATATACACACCGAGCAAGGGAGGGAAACGGGGCCCTGGAGGTGTCTCAGCCAATCAGTTACAGGTTCAATGGAGCATTTTTTCTGCAGACCAGATTTGCTACTGGGCATGTTTTTAGGCAGGAGCTGTGGGCTCTGCATGAGCTAATGGGTTTCTTGAGGACTGCAGGTCTAGGAGGGATGAGAGAGAAAACACACAATCTCCCAACAAGACTCCAAACAGCAGGGAGCCCAACTCCCACATCTCCAGGTTACAGCTGCAGATATATTTGGGTCCCAAATGCACTTTAAAGCATGCACATTTTTGCTCACATTAAAGAAGTAGGAGAATTTGCATAATGATTAGTAGTTCTGGCATCTCTGAAAGCTGTGACGATGGAGTGCACTGGGCCTGCTGTCCTGGAGCCCACAGCGCTGCCCATGAAGGAGAGGGTGCTCACTGCGGCCATTCCCACCATCTCCTTCGGCCCTCTTGGTGTCATCTGTCTGGCTCGTGTAAGCCCTGGGACTTTGGACAGATGTTCTTAACATTTTGAAGGCTGTAGATATAAGTCACAGGGTCCAGGCTGAGGTTGGCTCCGTGAGTAAAATACTTGCTTTGTAAGCACGAAGACCTGTGTTTGAATCCCCAGAGTGCACATAAAGCTAGACATGGTCACCCATATCCCAGAATTCCTAAGGCAAGATGGGAAGCAGGGGCAGCAGAGTCCCAAGAGGTTCAGAGGTCAGGCAGTCTGCTGTGCTCAGCCCTGTGCAGCACTGCAGGAGGTGAGGATTGAGATCCGAGATGGTGAGATGGCCTTTGATTTGTCTTTGACAGTTTAACTTTTAAAAACACTTACCTTACATTTGTAGGTATTTTTTCTGTGCATCACATGCTTGCAGATGTCTGAGGAAATCAGAGGAAGGTATCATATCCCTTGGAACTGGAGCTACAGATAATGTGAAGCCACCTTGCGGGTGCTGGGAACCAAATCCAGGTCCTCTACAAGAGTAACAAGTGCTTTTAACTGAAGAATCATCTCTTCAGTTCCAAACAAAGATTTTTTTAAAAAGGATTCATGAGGTCCAAGAGCAGGGACAAGTAGAAGCTCTTCACTGTCTCCACTGTCTGCTGAACCGAGCATCCTCCATGATGAAAGGACTCTCTAGTCTCAGGGAAGGGTGGCTTCTATGAGCCACACCAGGAGACAGCAGACTCTATCAGATCCCAGTTTCACACGCCTCTCCAAATTCTATCTGCCACACGTGCTCCTTTATCAGCTGTATTAAAGGACATCACAGGCTGTGTTTACAGCATGGTACGAGAAAGAGGGCGAGTAAGATGGCTCAGTGGTTAAGGGTGCTTACCACCAAACCTGAACACCTAAGTTCAATCCCCAGAACAGAACCCACAGGGGAGGAGAGCACTGACTCTTAAATGTTGTCCTCTGACTTCTACCTTTCCTTTATGAATATATATATATATATATTCCGTTCGTAATTCTTAGTAGTTTCTTACGCTTTTATAAAATTGTTTTATTAGCATATTTAATTATACATAGTAATGGGCTTTAACATTTTCATACTTGTATATAATGTATTTCAACCATATTTCCCCCATTACTGTCTCTTAAACGTTTATGCCCTTAAAAAAACAAAGCCTAAAAGCCTTCTAAACATGTACAAACTTATTTTGAGACAAGGCCGCGGATAACCCAGGCTAGCCGCGGATAAGCCAGGCTAGCCTCAGAGTTGGCACAGCTGGAATGCCGTTGAACTTCTGCTCCTTTGGCCTGCTGGGCACACTAGGCTTATTTGTGCTTCTGCCAT
Organism: Rattus norvegicus; assembly: GCF_021556685.1. Classification (NCBI taxonomy): domain Eukaryota; kingdom Metazoa; phylum Chordata; class Mammalia; order Rodentia; family Muridae; genus Rattus; species Rattus norvegicus. The sequence goes on along the minus strand of NC_141540.1, from coordinate 79,247,384 downwards.
GCTGGACAAGCACGCTCCCAACTGAGCTACATCCGCAGCCCCCATAAGTTTCCCATTATCTGAGAAGAAGCTCCTAAGCTTCTTGGATACCAGAGAGATCCAAAACACACAAGAGTGTTCACATCTTCCCCTGGGATCGAAAGTAGTTCTAGAATCTTTTGGAGAATTGAGGCCGGCGTTGAGCTACACTTCTCCGTGGAGTCCCTTTACTGGTGGTTTCAGATTGGCCTCCAGGTCCCTTTCTGAGTCAGTGAGGTCTCCCAGAGCACCGAGGACTTCTGCATTCAGTAGCCTGAGCAACAGCCATAGTCAGTCTCTCCTCCCCAAGGTAACCCCAGTGTGAACTGGGAGGAAGGAAGCTGGGCGAAGGGCTCCTTCCCTGCCCCCCACGGAAGGAAGCTGGGCTCAGGCTTCCCACCAGGCGCCTCCCATCTTTCTCAGACAGGGTTTGCTGAGCGCTGACTCATTATCAACTCTCCTGCCTGGCCTGGTGCACGCCCACGACCTGCCCTCCTTCTGAATTCTCTGCGGCTTCCTCCCGGGCTCTTCCCAGGCGCCTGGCTGCCCACGCGCGCATCTCCCGTGTCCTCACCGTGCCGCCTCCCCCCATCCCTCTTCTTTCTCTGCCAAATCCGGAAATGTGTGGTCTCCCTGCATTTCCTCCTGAATCCATGCTGCGCCCACTCAGCCTCCCCCACGTCTTCCAATTCCCGTGGAGTTTACTGAGATCCGTCCTCAGTTGTGAAAGGTCAAGATCAGCCCTCCCTAGCAGGGCAGGTGGCCCTGGGCTTCCCACCCCCTGCTTCACCCTGCTGCCCTGCAGCTGCCTCTTCCTGGAGATGGACGTGCTCCCTCTCTGGTTTCCATGACACTGCACTTTCCCACGTCTCCTCCTCTCCTCTGGGCTCTGACAGCTCGTTTCCTCCCTGGCATCTCCTTCTCCCAGCTTCTCTCGTGGGTGTGCCTGAGGGCTGCCCTTGAAGTTGTCTTCCTTTCTGTGCATGCCTCCCGGCTCCCCTGCCTGCCCTCCACCTCCACTACAGCTGCTCTGCTACCCACGTCCCAACCCCGCATTGCCAGCGTTGCCAAAACCTTCCTTCCACCCGTCCTTGCCAAAAATATTGTCCTAAACCACAAGATTTAAGACTGATGGTTCTGCAGGTGTTGAACCTCTGCGTACCTGGTGGGGTGTCCCAGGGGAGGCTTCAATATGCTCTTCAGCACAAGCTTGCTCAGTATAGATAGCTCCGTGAAAAGTGATTCAGCAAAAGGTTGAGGGCAGCGCTCTGTGGAACCCCCCAATCTCCCACTCAAGTTCAGACCCCCGCTGTGACCCTAGGCAAGTTCATTTATTTGTCTCTCCATTCGTGTGATAAATGTTTCCTGAATTCTGACTCTGACGGATTCTGATCTGCGCTGCAAGTACAAATGGGAAAACAGTGGCCCCAAACGCCTAGGACCATTTACACTGTCCAAACAAGTGTTAAGATGGGACTGTGCCAAGCCATGTGGGGGAGAGAAAAGATGCTGTGAGACCCTACCGCAAGCCACTGTTTTTGGGGAACCCAGGGACATCCTTGAGGACCTGAGGCTTAAACTCAGATCCTGTCACAAGGTGAATTGGACCCCTAAAGATGTCAACATCCTAATGGGTAGATGTATGAGTGTGATACCTCAGGTTTGGTGTGTGTGTGTGTGTGTGTGTGTGTGTGTGTGTGTGTGATTGTATTAAGGGTCTTGAAATGAGAAAGGGTTTGAATTATTTGAGGACAGTGTGGGGTTGGGAAGGGAGGGTGTCTTAGTCATTGTTCTATTGCTATGAGGAGCCACCATGACCAAGGCAACTCTTATAAAGAAAAGCATTTAATTGGTGACTTAAGAAGCCCTCAAGGTGGCATGGTGTGTATCGTAGGGGAGATGGTGTCTGTGTTTGTATGTGTGGATATGTTGTGGTGTGTGTATGTATATGAGGTATGTGTATATGTGGTGTGTGTGTGTGTGTGTGTGTGTGGTGTCTATGTGGTGTGTCTGTGTGTCTGTGTGTGGTCTATGTGTATATGTGTGGTGTGTGTGTGTGGTATGTACGGTGAGTCTGTGTATTTTGTCTGTATAAGTGTGTGGTGTGTGTGTATGTGTGGTGTGTGTGGTATGTGTGGTATGTCTATGTGTATGTGGTCTGTGTATGTGTGGTGTGTGTGTGTGTGTGTGTGTGTGTGTGCAGGGACAGAGATAGACAGGACCCAGATTCTACTTTTATTCCATCAAACTTCAGGCAGGTCTGGGGGTATAGCTCAGTAGCAGGGTGTATTGCCTGCCACGCACAGGGCCTGGGTTCAATGCCTAGCACGGAAAACCAAGTTTCAGACACCTACTTCCTTACACTATCAGTCCTCTATGCCGCAGATTCTACACGGGCTGTTGAGAGCATGTCCCTTTTATTTAGAGTGACTATCATCCAGGCTCTGCAGAGCCCTGGGACTTCTGTAAGGTTCCTTGGGTTGCTGAGGAGGGAGTCACAGGGCAGGACCCCTGATCAGAGCAGCTATGCTAGAACTGATGATACTCTGGATGTGGTTTTGGCTCAAGACATGTTTGAATAGAAGGTTGCTTAGCTATGATGGAGTGGGAAGCCGTTGCTCTTGTCTGCTTCAGCTTCTTCCAGTCTGGGTGTGAGGCACACGCCTGTAATCGCATGGTTAGGAGGACCAAGTGGGAAGCTCCAAGTTAAAGAAAGCTTGGACTACATAGTAAACTCCAGGGCAGCTAATAGTACAGAGCAGGGCTGAGAGAGTGGGGGAAGGGGAGGGGGAGGGAGGGATGGGAAGAGGGAGAGGGGGAAGGAGGGAGGAGAAGAGGGAGGGGGAGAGAGACAGAGAGAAGAGAGAGAGGGAGGGAAGGGGAGGGGGAGAGAGACAGAGAGAAGAGAGAGGGGGAGGGGAGAGGAGGGGGAGAGAGAGGGAGTGGAGAGAGAGGGAGGGAGGAAGGGGGAGAGGGAGAGGGAGGGGGAGAGAGACAGAGAGAGGAGAGAGAGGGAGGGAAGGGGAGGGGGAGAGAGAGAGGGAGTGGAGAGAGAGGGAGGGAGGAAGTGGGAGAGGGAGGGAGGGATGGGAAGAGGGAGAGAGGGAAGGAGGGACAAGAAACCCTGTTTCCCAGAGTTACTGGTATGACACAGAAGTCAGCTGTAGAGGCCCTGGCTCCTCCCCCCTTTGAGCTGTAGGGTCAGCATGAAGCATATTTTCCTTCTTGACTCCCTGAGTAATTTGTGGCATGCATGACCTACTTGTTTTGTGTCAGTCTCTTATGGGATACCAAGGTCCGTGGGGGCAGGAATTCCCACCTCTGTTTTCTGCAGTGTCCCCTGCCTGCCCCGGGTCACATGGTCACAGCTGTCACTTGGAAACAGTCCCTGCCTGGGGCTCTCTTCCTTCACATCCATGCATTCATCTCGTGTTTAACTAACATACCTGTAGCTGGCTCTGAATGTGTACATTCCTGTTTGTGAAACAGGAAACGGTGATGTCTGCAAACCACACAACTCTGTGTCTGGAAAGAACCATACAGTAAAGAAGGTTTTAGAGGGGGAAAGGTGAGGAGATGGATTCTTTCCTCAAGCTTCTAGAAGGAATACATTCATGTTGACCTGTTTCTGAAGTGTATAGTAATAAATGTGTGCCTTAGGCCACTGGCTTTGTGGTCATGCGTTATAGTGGCACAGGGAACTACTACAGGGTTAGAGGAAAAGCATGTATGAGATGGGTCTGAGTGACCTAAAGGTAGTGTGGCCAGTGTGTGTGTGTGTGTGTGTGTGTGTGTGTGTGTGTGTGTGTGTCTTTGTGTGTGAGTGTGTGTATTTGTGAATGTATATATGTGTATGCACGCATCTGTATAGTGTCTGCAAGTGTGTGAGTATGTGTGAGTGTGTGTCTGCGAGTGTGTATGAGTGTCTGTATGTGTGTGTATATGTATGTAAGTTTGTGTCTCTGTATGTGTCTGAGTGTGTGTGTGTCTGTATGAGTGAGTGTTTGTGTATGTGTGTGCATCTGTGTGTATGTGTCTGAGGGTGTATCTATGAGGGTATGAGGGTGTGAGTATGCATATGTGTGTGAGTGTGTCTCTGTGTGTGTGTCTGTATGTGTGTGTAGGTTTATGTGTCTCTGTGTCTGAGTGTGTCTGTATGAGTGTATGTGTGCGTGTCTGTGTGTGTCTGTATGTCTCTGTGCATATATATGTATGTATGTGTGTCTGTGTGTGTGTTTGCGAGTATCTGTGTGTATGTGTCTGTGTCTGTGTGTCTGTGAGTGTGTGTGTGAGTGTATGTATGTCTCTGTATATATATATGTATGTACGTGTGTTTGTGAATGTGTATGTCTGCGAGTATCTGTGTGTGTGTATGTATGTCTCTGTGTATATATGTCTCTGTGTATGTATATATATGTATGTATGTATGTGTCTGTGAATGTGTATGTCTGCGAGTATCTGTGTGTGTGTATGTATGTATGTCTCTGTGTGTGTATATATATATATGTATGTATGTATGTATGTGTGTCTGTGAATGTGTATGTCTGTGAGTGTGTGTGTGCGTGTGTGCGTGTGCGTGCGTGTAGACTGAGCAGTGGTGATAACCTCCTTGCATTGGCTCTAAACCACTTAGTTTTCCATTCATTCATCTTCCCACGGCCACCACTACAGTCCTTGGTCTGGAGTGGATTCTGTCCCACCTTCAGTCACACCTCCTCCTCACTCTTCTCCTTAGGTCCAGAATAGCACATCCACCTTTGCAGAGTTCAGCTCTCCCTACTTGAGTCTAATTGATAGCCAGAGCTTGTGTGTCCTCCTGAACCTCATGGTCTCCACCCTGTAGGGGCCTCCACATGTCTTATAGGAGTCTCCTATAGCAGGAACTATCAAATGTGGCCTACTGGGGCCTGTGAATATGAGTGCTACCTGCCTTTTCCTGGGTCTGCACCAGCACCTTGGTAGTGGTTTTCATCCAGCTATAACTGATCCATCCAGGCCAGCCACACACATGCACACACATGCAAATACATGCCTCCACATGCATACATGCATACACACACACACACACACACACACACACACACACACACACACACACACCAACCGGCCTTGGCTAACCCCTCATTGATAATCCCGCCAACATCCGTGCACATCTCTTCCCATGCGTCTCACACACTGGATCTTGCCTATGTACTTTCCACATGTCTGTAAACAGTGTGAGACTTCAGACAAGGACTCGCTCCTGTCACTTCAGCTCTATGACCACCCTTCTCACTGTCACCTCCTTAAAGGAGCCTGCTGCAATCTCCTCTCTCCGGTTGCAACTTCTCTCCTCTAGCTTCATTGCCAACTTTGAGCATACCTTAGGGGGAATCCTTTGAAAGATGACTTTAGACACTCCCTTCCTTTGGGGCTTCCTCAGTGCCCCTGATAAAGCCATTTAGCACCTGCTCATGCTCTCTTCCTAGTCTCTCCTTGTCTACATTTACAGTGGATGACCAGACTGGCTTCTCATTCCAGATGTTCCAAACCTCCTTCCTTCTGCCTGAGGCTCCCTCTCCCCTCTCCCCACCTCTACCAACTGGCTAAGTCCCATGTATTGGAGTTCTTAGCTGAGATGCACCAGCTGAAATGGGCTTCTCTGAGTAAGAGGCCAAGGCTTCCTCTGGCAGCCACCGGCAACCCTTGTGTTGTACATTGGCTGCACATGTCCCCCTCACATCTTCATTTGTTTGCTCACTATTTGAAGGCAGAGCACTTACCGCCAGGGAGCTGAGCACAATGGTTCACACATAGTAGGTGTTTAACAAACACTTGTGAATCACACACTGCTCCAGAAGTGGCAGTCTCTCCAGCCTCAACCCATCCCCATGTTCTTCCCATGACAGGAGCCTTGTCTTCCCCTGTCTGAGGATTGTCATACAACCATCACTCCCTTAAATGGTGTCTTATCTGTTTACCACTTGTAACACATTCTGTACTGAGTTCCAACTATGCTGGCCCATGGTATCCCTAGACAAGCTCAGACATGTCCCAATTTGACCAGAAACATGACTCCCTCATCCTGCTTGCTCTACACACACACACACACACACACACACACACACACACACACACACACCATACCTGTGTTCAGATTTAGAAAATAGTTAAAATTAAAAGACTCCAAGAGGCTTTGATTCTGGTAGATATTTTTTCTTCTGCTGTGTTTTTCCAAAAATTTAAGCTATCGTTCTGTTTTGGATCCACAATGTTCCCTATAGGCTGGTGTGTTTGAACACTTGGTCCCCAGATGGTGGCATTGGTTTGGGAGGTTGGGGCAGGAGGCGTGACCGGTGGAGGTGAGCCACTAGGGATAGATTTTCTGGGTTATAGGCCAGCATACACCTGACACAAGCTTTCTGTTTCCTAGTTGGTACCGCGTGAGGCTCCTCCTCTATGTCTCCCACCACCCATGAGTGCTGCCGTGCCTTCTCCACCATGATAGATGGAAGTCCTTCTCTGAAGTTGTTTCTGTCAGGTCCTTGGTCACAGATAAGCAATGAATATCATCATCTTTATACTTTCTAAAACTTTAAAATAAGTAGATTTTGTTAAGAAACTAAAGGATTAATGCAAGCTATAGATGTGAAATGGAACTGTAGGGTATCTAGGTGGAACAGGAGAGTTTACAAAAGCCTCTCACTGATGGCCTCTGCAAAACTAATCATCGAAGTAACCATGAATCACAGACCCAAGGCCACAGTAACCATAAATCCTGCAATGTTCAAAAGACACCCCCCCCCTTTTTTGGATGGGATATGTTAGATTTCTGTCAGTGTGACAAACAGTTTAAAAGGAGGAATGGTTTACTTTGGCTCCTGGCTCAGAGGTTTCCTCTCATGGCTGGCCCAGTCTATTATTTTGAGGCCTGAGATGAAGCAGCGGTAATGGTGGGAGCGTGTGGTTGAGGAGGCTGCCTGACCCAGAGTGGTATAAGATGTACCCTCCAAAGGCCCCTCCCTGGACTGACCGCCAACAAGTCTCCATCTCCTACACTTACGTCACCTCCCAATAAAGCCAGTAGGTCATGAGTCTATCTATGGACTCACAGATGAGGTCAGAGCTCTCTTGGTGCCACGGCTTCCTCCAAGCCCCACCTGTAAACACTGTGGTGTTACTGACCAAGCCTTTGACACTAACCCAGTGCAGGAGTATTCCAACTTGGTAACACAAGTCCTTCACTGCATCCCTAGCCCGCTGACTACACTAGGGTTCGCAGCTGACAGAGAAGTCTACCCATCACGTTTAAACTCGCGCACCTTTTGGAATGTGCCAGGATGCAGTCGAATGGCTGTAAACAATACACATTGGTTCTACGGTAGTTGGGGCCCACATCATCTTCAGAACTGGGCAATGCTTCCTCTCCTGCTCCCCTTCCTTCTGAGCAAGCAAGGATGCTCAAAGCCACTCCTCAGAGTTCAGCCCAGGTTATGTTTCTTCCTTGTTTCCTCTTAATTTCTTTTTGTTGTTAATATTGAGACAGAGTTTCATGCTGTAGCAAAGATTGGCCTGGAACTCACAGCAGTCATGCTGTCTCTGCTCCCAAGTGCTGTGAACACAGGCTTGTAATTACATCACCATACCAAGCTTTAATAATTTTTTTTAACTGGAAAAATAATTTTCAATATCTGCAAGGACTGACCCAGCACTCTCCTTCCATGTCCATGGGCTGCAAGCTACAGGGCAGGGTTCATGGTCAAGGTCATAGCTCTCAGGGAGACTGTGCCACCCACTTCCCTGTGGAGCTGTGGCAATAGTGACTGACTGACGCCACACCTGGCTTCTCTCATCCAGGACAATGACAGGAAAGGAGGCACAACTTACTTCCTTTTCCTGTGACAACAATCTTGACAAAAGTAATTTAAGGGAGAAAGGCCTTATGCTGGCTTACAGGTCAAAGATGCAGTCCATCATGGTCGGGATGTCTAGGGAGGAGGAGCACAAGGCAGCTGGTTACGTGGCATCTAGCCGGAAGCAAGAGCGCTGAATACTTATGCTCAGTTTACTTTCTTCTTTAAAAAAAAAAATGAATTAAATTACCTCTCTCTCTCTCTCTCTCTCTCTCTCTCTCTCTCTCTCTGTGTGTGTGTGTGTGTGTGTGTGTGTGTGTGCACGCATGTACCCACACTCAGAGATCAGAGGTTAATTTATGGAAGATGTTTTTCTCCTTCTGTTATGTGCAGCCTATGGATCAAACTCAGGTCATTAGGCTTAGTAGCCAGTACCTTTAAATGAACCATTTCATGAGTCCAGTTTCTCCTTTTTATACACTTAAGGACACTGGCTCAGGGAATGGTGCTGCTCACAGTGGGCCCATCCTAGTTAACCTAGTTAGGACTTCACCACTCCAACACACACCCACAGAGAGCCATTTCCAGAAGCTCGTCTCTCAGGGAAGTCTTGATCTTATTAACTTGGTAATTGGGATTAACCATCACTGCTGGCAAGTGAGGTACACGAGCTCATTGGACCACATCCACAGAGCTGTGAGAGTGACATGCACCTGTCAGAGCTGAGGAGAAGGCTCAGTGGGTGAAGGTGCTCCAAACATAACTTGGTGACCTGAGCTCAATCCCCTAGAGGGCAGATTCTAACAAGTTGTCCTCTGACCTCTGTGTGTCACATCCACAATCATACAATTGCCTCAGCTGTGGGATACCATCAAAAGCACCCCCTAGTTCACAGACATGAATGCAGAGACAGTGAGCTTATGAAGTACCTGGAGTATGATGAGCTTTCATTCCACACTGTTACACTGTTACACACTGTTACACACTGTTACACACTGTTACACACTGTTACACTGTTACACCGTTACATTGCTACACATCATTACACTGTTAAAGTGTCACACAGTTACACACTGTTACACTGTTACATTGTTAACACTGTTATACACTGTTAAACATTGTTACACACTGTTACACTGCTATACAATGTTATACAGTTATACACTGTTGCACACTGTTACACTATTACACACTGTTATACACCGTTACACTGTTACACTGTCACACAGTTATACACTGTTACACTGTTAACACTATTACACCGTTACACACTGCTACACACTGTTACACTGTTACACACTGTTACACCGTTAAACTGTTACACACAGTTACACTGTTACACCAGGCCACTGACTGGATGGCTTGCAGACATATTTAATCTGTGGTTCACATGTGGCCTGGGATGGCAATGAATTCAGCCCAACAGAGAACTGTAAACCTACTTAAAACAGGAGTTTGCTTGTTTGTTTTGTAACTGGAATGTGCAGTCCTCCTGCATAAACTTTGTAGATGACACAGTGTGTCACAATGTCAAAGGCAGACATGCCTGGTAGAACATCAGAAATGTTTCCTATCCTGGTTATGGGGCTGAAAGTCCATGAGGGGTAGGCAGAAAGCTTTACTGAGGGACCATTTGGCTCCTGAGATCCTTGTAGGGTCATCTGGGATAAACCACAGCTTCTATCCTTCTGTCCACTCTTGCCTCTTTCCCCATGTCCTCAGACATGGTTCTTAAGATCATCCATCACCCAGCTGTGCATGGTGTCTCATGCCTCCAGCACCCAGGAGGCAGAGGCAATAGGACTGTTACAAGTCTGAGGCCAGCCTGCACTACACAATGAACTAAAGGATAGCCTGGTACAGTGTGAGACCCTGTCACAAAAACCAGCAACAAAATAGCCAAACAAAATACACACAACACATCAAGGAACATAGTCCTGTAAAATTCTGTGGCTCTAAACTCTAGCTTCTCTGCTGATGCCCCACTACGGACACTTGCTCCTGAAGCTGCAAAGAAGACACACAGAAACGCCAAAGGCGTCCTGACCTAAAGTTTAACTTTCTCAAGGCCTGGCTTTGCATCTACACTCTGTGTTCAGCCTCACCTCTGAATACCTAGCTACTACTGTTCTCTCTACCTCCTCCAGACATAATATTTGTTGAACACCTACTATGTGACAAGTAGTAGTGTGCACATGAAAATCCAACTTCGAAAAAAACCTGCATGTGCAGAACATCCCTTGTCCTTGTGAACGTCACATTCTAATGGGAGAGCAGGCTATTACTTGATAATTTATTATAAGTAATGGTGTTAATACATGTTGAAGGAGTGGAGAAGGTTTGAGATGATGGAGATAAGGTGGGCATGGAATGGCTCAGGGAAATGTGACATTTGGACAACACAGAGAACCTGAGGGACTAAGCTGTGACACTATGTGGTGGAAATTTTCCAGGTGCTGGAACCAAGTACGAATGCCTGGAAGCTGAAACTTGATGTGCGGTCAAGTTGTAGCAAGGAGTCCTGTGTAGATGGAGCAGAGGGTGGGGGTGAGAGAGATAAGGAATACTATCAAAGACCATGGTGCTGAGAGTGAGGAGCAGTGGTGGAGAACCTTCTAGGCTGCTGTACCTTGGCTTAGTCTCTCAGCCAAGCTGGAACTATTGGAGGGCTCTGACCACAGGAGAGACCTGAGCAAACTGAACATTTTAGGAGTCTACTTGCTGCTGCTGCTGGGGAATGACCACACAGGGTGTGAACTGTCTGTTGCAGTTAGCTAAAGCAGAAAGTAAAGGTGGCTTAGCTGAGGGCTGGGCTAAAGTGTCAAGTTCTGGGGACAGTTCCCAGGCAAGGCTAATGGGGTTTGTCCTTGTCTGTCCAGGGTAGATGGCTGTGTGGCTACAACCTGCGGGGTTCTCAGTGTGAGAGCCCTGAGCTCCCTGCCTCAGAATCAGACACCTAGTGGGGTAGCTCCTGAGGCAGTTTCAGAGCCTCTCCAAGTGTTCATTTCTTCCCCTGTGACCTGGGTATGTCAATCCTTCTGTGATAATCTGCTTAGATTAAACGAGAACGTGGCGAAGGAGTAGCAATCAATGTGGTTTGTGTGCGCGTGCTCGTGAGCTTCCATGGGTGGGCTTGTAGAGAAGTTAGAAGTTGAAATTGGGTATATTCCTCAATGGATTCCCCCGCCCCGCCCCCCCGCCCTGAATAGATAGATCCTGAACAGATAGGTTGCAGATAGATATCCGGCCGGAGCCAGGCTTTTATGAGGCTGTTAGGGATCCAAACTCAGATCTTCCTGCTTGAAAAGCAAGTTCTGTAATTTCTGAGTATCTCCTCAGCCCATGATTGTTTCAAGTAAGGGGAGAGGCCTAATAAGGTGTGTGACTCTACACTTCTGTAAAGCCAGGACAATTCCTTGCGGCAGGAGGGAGGGGTGGGGAGAAAAGATGTACTTGCCTTCCCAGTGGGATGGGGAATTCCAAGGCTCAGGCCCACCCACTGGGCCCGGTGGCCCTTAGAGAAAAGATGACCAGACCGGAGCTCCTAGGGTAAAGGTGGGGCTGTGGAAAATGGGAACACACCCAAATTCTGGAGAGGGTGACGTCACTCCAGCTGAAGCCAATCAAAACACCCCGTTAGGCCGCCAGTGAAAGGTTTACTGGGCCAGGAGCTGAGGAGACTTCTAGCAGTTGCCAAGAAAAAGGGGGAGCCTAGCTGAGGCCTTGAGCCCTGGGAGGCCCCACCCTGGCAGGAGAAAGAGACTAAGAGGTGCCAAGCCTGGAGACCTAGAGGCCCGAGGGCCCTGTCTGAATTCTCCAGCAGAGGTCTGGTAAAGTCACAGCTGCAGTAGCCGAGGCAGCCAGAAGGGTTTACTTCCCAGGACTCTGCAGCCCCCAACCTCTTAGAAAAGTCAGAAAGGACTGGTGGCAGCCGCCTATCTTATCAGCACTTGGGAGACTGAGCCAGGGAAACTGAGTTTGAGTACAGATCCTATCTAAATAAAGAAATGAGATTAGTGTTTCTTTAGTCTAAGACATAAATGGTTCCCTTGTATCCCAATGTTTGGAAGCTGACAGACATGTGAACGGGGAATTCTGTGCTTCTTTACCTAAGGCATTGGTGTCAAGCCTTATGGGTTGCATTCCGAATGGGTTATCTTGGGTTTATATTTGATGCCGCACTGTACTACTTTGGGATTCAATGCCTGTGGCTGCCCATATTTCCCTGGTGTCAGAAGAAATAAGAAAGTGTGATAGACTTGAAGGTAGACACACAAGGTCTCTGGGACAGTTTCAAGGCTGGAAGGCAGCTGGTCCCAGTGTGGGCGTGACCTCAATTCAGTGATCTCAGTGAAACCCTTCCTGCCCCAGCACCACCACCAACCACCAGTCCACACTTTCCGAAGGTTGCTGGAGCCGGTGCGGGGGGCGGGGGGGGGGGCAGGGCAGAGGGAGAGGCCAGCAAAGATGTTCTATTCCCTAGCTGCAGTGCTGGAAGCCCCAGCGGTCCAGAGGCGCTGATGTCAGCCCGAGACAGCCCCAGGAGGTTTTCTAGATGGCCTTCCTCGCAGCGGTCACCAAGGAAGGCAACTCTGGGCCCTCAGCCAAGCTCAGCCGCACTGCCTGGGAGCTTTCCTGCCTACTTACACTGCCTGGAGGCAGGGCAGGCTGGGTGTGCGCCCCCCCATCCCTCTCTCGCCCCATTCTTGCCTAGATACCCTCCTCTGTGTTTCCTTGAGCATCCGGGATGAAATCTACTTCTTGTCTCTGCCCTTGGGCTATGTCTCACTGGTTCCTGTCTCTTTCCGTCACAAGCTGTAAGCATGATCTGAGGCTTATTTCTAAGTAATTCAGAGGACAGAGTTCAGGACAACATGTCCCATAACTATGGAAAGACTTCGGGATCTGCCAACCCACGTCTTTAAAGGGGGTGTCTGGTGCAAGCAATTGCCCTCAGTGTTTCAAAGGTGTTGAACTCTGACAAGTTCTGCACTATTATCTAGTTCATTTACCAGATGGGACTATACCTGTGTGTAGTCTACCACTAGGCTTCATTCCCAGCCTTCACTCTGAAGAGGAGAAACAGGCATTACCAACTTGTCAGAGGTCACACAGCTCTTAGGTTCATAGCCTGTGTGGAAAGTCCCAGCTTGTGACCTCAAAACTGAACGCCTTGTCCCGTAGGACAATTCTGAAGAGCCTGTTATATGGGTTGGGATTCCTCAAGGCCTGTCAGGAATGAAAGAGACCTGTGGTCATGCATGTTGCCGATGTACAGTTGTCCTTTCAGTGTGTATAAGTTTCCCCAGGGGGTTATTCAGCTTTGAGTACAAAATAATCGAAAAATACTAAGGCTGGTCTTTTGTTAAAAAAAAAAGTACGGGGGTTGGGGATTTAGCTCAGTGGTAGAGCACTTGCCTAGCAAGCGCAAGGCCCTGGGTTCGGTCCCCAGCTCCGAAAAAAGTATAATAAAAAAAAAAAAAGTATGACACCTTTACTTATGGCTGTTCATGGTTCATTACAGCAGACAAAGTACTCACATGACATCTACACTGTATTCCAGGTAGTCTAGAGGTGTTTTAAAGTAGAGGAAGATCATCCATTACATGCACATACACAGCTTTCTATAACAACCTGAGCACCCTCAGATTTGGGGATGCTCAGGGGTCCTGGAAAGAACCCTCCTCAGATATTGCAATATTCTTTATTGAGTTCTACTTCTTGGAGAGTCTTGGAACACTGGCAGATCAAAGGCTCTGAACAGTCTTGCTGTGCATACTTCTGTTGAAGCCCCCTCATCAATGTCTCCCCGACTTTGGTTGATCTGTGATCACTGCCCTGACCCCACAGTGACCCATGAGCATCCTAGAAAAATGCTCATCACGTCTTACCCACTGTCAGAAAGCGCTTCAGGCAGGCGAGGATCCGTAGGCTTTGCTTGCTTTTGCTCACTGCCATTTTCCCATCTTTGAGCATCCCTCTGTTCATTTTTCAGAAGAGTTCCTAGGCCAAGGAAGACACCTCAGATCCTTCAGGCAACCCAATCCCGAGGTCCTCTAGGGTACGTCCTCCTAACTGTGCTTGTCACATGATAGTGCCACATGAACAGCTCCTGAGGTCTTCCCATTTAGCCCTTTAGGGGCCTCTGCTGCAAACATGAAGGGCAGTTCTGACAGCAGCATTTCTCCCAGTTTAGGAGTACATGAGGGATTTTCCAGGTCTTTGCTCATTACAGCCCTCCTAACCCTCTCAGGGGTACCGCACAGCTCTGAGGTCCTCTGTGTCTCCATCTCCATCTTCCTCCTCAGAGCCCTGCACCAGACCCCACCAGTCCCCTCAGTTGCTGTGTTTGCATCCTACCAACCAGTTCCTCCTTTCTTCTTCCTGGAACTCCATGTTACTTTGCATTCTGGGCCCCCACAGCACTAGCCACAGTCAGAAGACAGTGACCACAGCCTGGAGCCAAGCCAGTTCTGGAGACTTGAGTCACTGCTATATGAGTGGCACTCTACCCTCTGGGCTCTTGGTGCAGTCTTGGTGGAGAACAACTCTTACTCACAGACAGCTGCTACCCTGGCTTCCATGCTCTGTTCTGTCTGCTATTCCTAGTGCAGGCTCCCGTAGGCATCTTCCCCTCCCCCTGACTCCCATACCATGGGAAGCACCACCGTTGGACAGCACCACTACAAGCCAAGCCTCCGCTGTCTGCATCACATATTCTAGCTTTTAACCCTTTGCTCTTCTTAGTGCTCATTACTCTCCCATGCCCCCCCAGCTGAGCACCTAGCCTCAGGTCGAGGGGAAAAGATAAGTCAAGGTCATAGACCACAGGATCACCTTCAGAATTTTCTCCCTGTCTACTGAACTACCAAGTGTAACCCCCCCCACCCCGTCCATTTCATTTTAGAAGCAGGCCAGAATCCCAAGTGCAATCTCCTCATCCCATGGAGTCAGGCTGCCAGGGTTCAAACCCCACCACTGCCACTCGTTGGCTGTGTGAGCACGGGTAGGGAGACTTCTTTATATCCCAAAGCTTTGCTTCCTCAAGTGGGAGAAAAGAGCCATGTGTCATATAATGTCCTCTCTCAATTACACATGACAGTAGTCCCACACAGCTGTCTTCTAAGGCCATTAGAACCATCCCAGTTTGTGTCAAAGCACTGTGACAGTCACACAACATGTTTCTCAGAACACATCTGGAGATGCCAAGCTGGCCAGGACTGCACTGTTTTTTCCCACGGGAAACTCATGGAGAGATGGGATAAGAAAATCACAGTGAGCATGTGAGTGACGCAGGCCTGGCTCATAGAGAATGCTACTGAGGGCTAACTGCTGTCATTTCCTGCTCTGTCTCCCCAGACCTTCTGCCCATCACTTCTAGATTGTCCTCCTAGCCTCCTGACCATGTCTTGATCAGGCTTCCTTTTTGTTTTGTCCCACCCACCCAAACCTCCCAATAGCTTCCGCTATCGGCCAGTCCTTTCCCTAGTCCTTGAAGTCCACCCTCTGGTCCTACCACATTTCTGACTTTGAGGATACCAAAACCCTAAAATGGTCTGGCCATGGTGTTGCATTCCTACAGTGCATGCTGCTCAGGAGGCAGAGGCAGGAGGGTTGAAAGTTCAAAGCCATCCTGGGATACTTAGCAGGACTCTGCTTCAGAATAAAGCCTAGCATGATGGAGACTCTGGACCATCGCTAGTGTGGGCTGAAAATGAAAAGAACTCTTTACCCTTGACTTCCTGATGTTTGTCTCTAGTGGTCATTGACCCTTTGGAATGGTGAGTGGCGTCACCCCAGTGCTGCCTCCTTATCTGGTTCTCTTTGTGGTCCTCCTCAGTGTTTGCTCCCCTCTGCTCTGCCATTGCACCTCTTTCAGATGATCTTAGCAGCTCCACAGCACCTACTGTTTCTAACCATGCTATACTTGGGGGTAGATTGTTATGCCTTCTGCCTGTTACGGATGGACATGCAGAATCCATAACCCCAGTGTGACCATGTTTGAAGACACTGCCTTTAAGGAAGCAATGAAAATGCAAAGCAGTAACAGGAAGGGTTACATCCTATAAGACTGGCGTAAAGAAGAGGGAAGGGACAACAGATCCATCTCCATCCAAGGAAAAGGGGGCAGGGCATGTGAAGAAAGTCGGAGTGAGACTGTCTACAAATAAAAAATACAAAGCCCACCCTGGAAACCACCAGCCCCGGTTGTCTCTTGGATCTCTTTTTCCTAGAGCTGTGATATAATACAATGGGTTTTTGGCTCCTTGGTGTGTGGTATTTTGTTATAGTATTCTGAGGCAGGCAAGCATAGGGGATAACTTAGCATTCTGGGACTCCACTGGGTTTGGCCTATGCACACATTGCTCTTCTAATAATGCACGTAGCAGCCAAAACTTTCTTCTGCATGTGCTATGTACATGTGCCCCTCTCTGAGCATGTACCTGGCAAGATGTCCGTAACAGGGTCCCCACAGCTACATCAAGCTGTTCATAACCCCTTTTCCAAACAATGCACCTTCTCCATTCACGAACAATCCCTATTAAAATGTATTCAGAGCACATGTGGGTAAGAAGGTAGGGGCTAATATAGCCAAGGGCGGTTTAGAGTACATGCACAATAAGGCAAACTATGTCCTCTTGATGAAATATTAGAAAGAATCCCTATTTACCATCTATGCCTGAGCATAGATTGGGCAGGAATATGATTAAAACCCTGGTGTATTTGGACTGTAGAAATATGTTAATGATTAAGAGCACTGACTGTTTTTCTAGAGGACTGGGGATCAATTTCCAGTACCCAAACAGCAGCTAACAGGCCTCTTTAGCTCCAGTTTTAGGGGATCAGATGTGTTCTTCTTGGCCTGCACAGGTACTTACTATACAAATGCGGTAGCATTAGACACACAGAGGTAAACACTCATGTACAAAAGATTAAATAATTTAAAATATTAAAAAATAAAATCAGATGCATCGTGGAAGTCTATGCATTTAGTGAATGAAGGCTTATATAATCTAAGTCTGCCAATTAAAGCAGAGTCATTTAGGCTATGTTCCTTAGCAACCAAACTCCTCTTGAATCCCAAGAAAGAATCCTAAACAACTGGGGTGCTTGAGCACTCAAGCCACTGCTGAGCCTAACCGCCTTTCTTACCTGTACTATCATTTCACTTTTGAATAGTTTCCTTGCTACTTTGTAGATTGTGTGTGCTTTTGTTTCGGTTCTTTGAGTAAAATGCCAAGAACCTGCAAACACCCAGCCTGAAACAGGCAGGAACAGTCAGAGCTAACCTAGCTCCTGATCAGGCCTCCCAGCCTCAGCGGCTGGCATACCACCACAGCTTAGTGGCTGAAGATGGCAGCCATTTTAGCTCACCTTTGTGTAGATCAGCTGTTCTAGCTGCACACGGCTCATTGGCTTTCCTGGTCTTGGCTGGGCTGACTTGTGTATCTGGGATCAACTGTGAGGCTGGCTGGACGCTTGCTTGGGACAATGGCCTCAGTTAGGAAGGTTCGCGTTGGCTCTGGGGAGTCTCTCATTCTCTCTCAAGGAGATAGGGCTTGTTTCATGGCGGTAAGCAACTTGCCAAAAAAAGGAACAGGGTAGAGATTGGAAAAGAAAGGCTTTCAACCAGAGTCAAAGGTCTGGGCCTCTCCCGCACATCTGGTCTGTTAGCAGTTGACCTCTAAATGCAGAGGAGTTTGGTTGAAGAGCTAGGATTATATAATGATAAACTGTGCAAACACCTGGCATACACAGGCACTGATGGGATTTGAGGGCAAGCATGAGGACAGATGAGGGAAACCTGTGTCCTCTACGGTGTCTGCTCTGGTGGCCTGGGCACAAAGTGCCACACACACAAAGCACTCAGGTCCTGGCTTCAGAACTTAAACTTCAGCCTGCCATTGAGCCAGAGCAAGTGACATAGCAAGGCACCACAGCAATACCCTCCTGTGGGCTGTTTGCAGGTTACATATCACATGGGAACTGCACGGACATGCCACACTTCCTATAAATACCCACTATCACCCTTACTGTCCCGTATGATCCTGTCCACCAGGTAAGACTGCATCTTTATTTTATAGGAAGCTATGTCTTGGCATGTGCAGTAATTGTGCCTGTATGCATGGCTGGTCTGGGGTAGGCTGCCTGGTGGCTGCAGTGGCCTGATCTCTGGAGATTCTTCTTCTGCCTTTCCCCCCATCCTCTGTTCTCCAGAATGAAGGAGCATAGTCGAGGCTGAAGAAAATGACTTTGGTTTTAGAATGTGGATTTGAGCTGTCATCAAGACAGCCAGGTAAAGACTTCTGGTGAGTCATTCAATCTGCACAAACACGAAGTGTCTAAGTCATTGTTCTATTGCTGTGAGGAGACACCAAGGCAACTCTTATAAAGGAAAGCATTTAATTGGACCTGGCTTACAGTTTCAGAGGTTCAGTCCATTATCATCATGGCAAGAAACATGGTGGCGTGCAGGCAGGCATGGTGCTAGAGACAGAGCAGAGAGTTCTACATCTTGATCTGAAGGCAGCAGAGGGAGACTGTGTGCCACACTGGGCATAGCTTGAGCATAGGAGACCACAAAGCCCACCTCCACAGTGATGCACTTCCTCCAACAAGGCCATGCCTCCTAACAGTGCCACTCCCTATAGGCCATGCATTCAAACACATGAGTCTGCAGGGGGCCATACCTATTTAACCCATCACAGGGAGTATAGTAATCACATTATAATCCCACAACTGGTGGGAGCCATAGCCGGATTAGATCATGCAGGGAGGTATCATGAAAGCAGAGTCCTGTGAAGGAGTCAGGTGAGTAGGCAGAGAAGGGAAGGCAGAGGGCAGCCATGCATCTGAGTTTACCCGGGAGAGTCTTGTTTTATAGAATGAGCTTGACATGATTATTAATTAGTGTCCCTTTTCACTTTAAACAGTGACCCAGTTGGGATGCTAAATTAGATACCCATGCTACTTCAGAGGGTTATGGAGAAGTGTGGCCTTGGGAGGACGAAATGTAGGTAAACACCACAGACAAGGCAAGTACAATCTGCTCCACTCGGATCGGATGCAGCGCACTGAAGAGCTCGACACGGGAAGAGTGAGAGAGAATGCAGTGCGCTGAGCCTTGTGATGGTGAAACACTGTGTTGTCCACAGGGTTCGTCGTGCTCAGGAGCCTCAGAATCCAGTCATACCCACACCCCAACAGCTATCGCATTTTAAGGACGTTTATGATTTAGTGCTTGGCTGTGTTCACCTTGGAGTACCTCAGAGTGTACAAAAGCCCATGTTGGACACAGCTCATGGGGTCAAGCTGAGTCTGAAAGCAAGGTAGTAGAGGTAACAGAGACCCAGGCCTCAGCAGCAGCCCAGCCCTCAGTGGAAAGGCAACCCCTGGACTACACCAGCTTCCTAGCTCCCACTCAGGGTTGAAGGGATTTCAAGTGTAGTCAGACTTGACAAGGAGAAAGCCAGTAGACAGAGACATCGATAGGCAATGGGGGGGTGTGTGCTGTAGCTGCTTGTATTACAAATGCTAATTCTGTTCCCCCAAAGCTTTACACAGCAGGCCTGCTTATAGCTTCTGGGAACCTGCTCCAGTTAGTTCTCATTGGTAAAAAAAATAATGCCAACAGCCAATAGCCAATAGAGGCGGGATTTTAGGATTCTTGGGCTTGTGAGAGGGAGGAGGAGGAGGAAGAGGAGAGGAGGAGGAGGGATCCGCCATGCTTTAGGAGAGGTGGACAAAGGAGGAGAGACGAAATGCAGGGAGAGTGTACAGAAGCGAGAGGCAGAGCAGCCCTGTGAAGGGGCCGGGCGGCAGCTCAGAGGGCTCCTCAGCTGTGTCAGGAGCAGCCAAGATGGAGCACAGAATTAGTAAGTAGTAACTCGGGATGGGCGGAAGGTAGGTCCTAACAGCGTGGAGGTTAGGCAATGGCCCGGCTATTGTGCTGTTTAAGGCATGTTAAAACATAAAGGCTGTGTGTGAGAGACTTTAATTCGGAAACAAACCATTGAGGCGGGTAGCAAACCTGCTGCCGGGATTCGTCAATTAATAATTAATGGTGCAGGATACCGATGGATCCAGGTCTTTGGAGCGTCAGAAAGGAAGGCAATATTCCAGACAGATGGAGAGGAGCCTTGGAATCACGTTGACATTTTAGGAAAAGATAAGTTACCCGGACAGTGGGTTGCTGCTGATGGAGGAGGGAAGTAAGCCTCCTGGTCTAGAGATGCAGACTTAGAGTCCTCTGCCACTGTGAAGAAACCTGCCCCTTCGAACATACCCCTGGTGTTCAACTTGCTCTAGAACTCACTCTGTCTGGCTCTCCAGGTTGATCAGTAACTCCTAAAATAGCCAGCATGGCCACCATTTCAAAGCTGCTCAGAGCAAGCTACAACTTCCAGATCTGAAAATCTCCTTCGAAATGAAGAGCTTTGCATAGTACTTTCTCAGAGAGGCTCCTTACCCCTGCAGGGTGCTGCCTGGAAGTCGCCCACCCCCCACCCCTGGGAACATACATTTTAGAACGCACCTTTCTTTCACTTCTGGCAGGATGTGATCTGAGCTGTCCATTTCAGGTTCTCAGTCTGAACACTTGGCCCCTGGTTGGAGGCTCTATTTTTGCAGGCCTTGGAACCTTTAGGAAGTGGGGGCTCTGTGGAAACCATGGAGTGGAGGCCTTTGAAGGGGTGACGGTGTTTCTTGGCTCTGTTGATTTCTATTTCTGCATCTGCTGTGATATGAACAGTCTGCTACACACTCCCACTGCCATAATCCAGCTGCCACGAGCAGAGGTCACATCTGGATAATTCTGAGGAGTTGGCAGGATTCGGAACATTCCAGATGATTCCCCCCACAGAGTTTTGGATGAAGCTAGTGGAGACTTTCCTGTTACTGAACAAGAACTTCAAGTCCTCAGACTTGGCCTTGTAACAGCAGCCCCAGTGTGATTCACATGGAAATCCCAGGAGTCCGGGGACCCCTCAGATGATCTGCCTGCCAATCTGGAGGATAAATACCCAGGAGGAGTGTCAGGGCCTGTCAGGCTGAGGGGGACAATGGACACCAGGCAGATGCAGCCCCTGCCCTATTTTAGAGAAATAACCGAAGCAAGGCACCGCCGCCTCATGAGAAAGTTCAAGGACACATGCCACCACCAGCCAAGCCCCAGAAAACAGCATCATCGCAGCTCAGCTGTGTAAGCTGCTGAAGCCCGGGCTCTCTCACCCTTCCCGACCTGCTTAACCACCCACGTGTTAGCTGAAGCTTGGGTTTGCCCCTACGGGTCCTCCATGGCTGTTGCATATGCAGCCCAATCCTCCACTGCACAGTTACCTGAGTTTTCTAGGGCACAAACAGCACCATGGTGCTAGAGAAACTTACAGCAGAGGCCGGGTACATGGGTGCATCCCAGCAACTAGAAAGCCAAGGCAGTTGTACAGAAAGTGCCAGACTAGCCAGGGTATGGAGGAAGACCCTCTGTCAGAAACAGACAAGCGCCGGTGGGACGGCTCAGTCTGCCGTCAGCCTGATGACCTGAGGTCGCACCAGGGGCCCCACATGGTGAAAGGAGAGGACAGATTTCTGCAAGTTGTCCTCTGACTTCCACACCTGAGTCATGGGATGCCAGCACACGCACGCGCACACACGCACACACGTGTACACACATATGCATACACATATACACAAAATAGATAAGTAAAATCTAATAAATTATTTAAAGCAACAAAACTAGCACCAATCAAACCAACAAGCCAGCTATAGGGACAAAAAGGAGAAGCTGAAAAATTCACTAGTGGTAAAAGAGTGAGGTTGAAGACTTCCAGTGTGTGAGCAGAAAATAGACACACACACATGCATGAGTGGGCAAACCATGGAAGACTTGCTAAATACATAAATGATATGACGGAAGTGGATGCATTCTTCTCCTCTAAAAATAGAGAATGTAAGTGCCTGGGAGCCATGTGCTAAACATTTCAGGCCATAAAGAAATCCTGCAGAAAATACACTCTTCTCTGATTGTAATAGGACAAGGCTATAACTTAATGACAAAAATAGATAGATGGATAGATGGATAGATAGATAGATAGATAGATAGATAGATAGGTAGATCGATCAAAGTTGGCCGGATGGCGGTGGCCCATACCTTTAATCCCAGCACTGGGGAGGTAGAGGCAGGTGGATCTCTAAGTTTGAGGCCTTCCAGGTCTACAGAGTGAGTTCAGGGACAGCCAGGGCTGCACAGAGAAACCCTGTCTTGGAAAAAAAAATTCAAAGTCACTATGGCCTTGAAATCATGTTAAAATGTATCTAAAACAACTTGAGTGCTTTTTAAAAAGCAAACTCTAAATTGTAGATTATTTAGGAATTAGCCATAAACCCTTTTAAAGGAAATTTGTTTTCATGTATGTGTCCCATGTACGGGTCTAGAAGAGTGTCAGATCCCTGCAGCTGTAGTTACAGGCTTCGTTAGGAGCTGTCTAATATGGGTACTGGCAACTGAACTCAGGTCCTCTGGAAAAACTGCTGAGCCGTCTCTCTAACCCTAATAAACCCTTTGAAACAGCCAAAATGAACGTCAATCTTTCTCAAGACTCCCTTTTCTTGGTGGCTGGGAATGCTCTGCCTAGCTTCACCGATGCCCCATCCACCACACTCTGGTTCTGGTTTTTTCCAAACTCTGCATAATTTTTCTTCCTTTCTATTTTTTTGTTTATTTTGTTTGTTTTGTTTTGAGACAGGGTGACAGAGAGCCAAGGCTGCCCTTGAACTGTAGGTCCTCTTGCCTGTCTTTCCCAAGTGCTAGGAGTACAGGTGTATGCTATTGTATCTGGTTTATGCAGTGCTAGGGCTCAAACCCAAGGCCCAGTACATACCGAGCAAGCACTCTACCCACTAGGCTACACCCCAGCCTCTCCAGCTCCTGGGGCTGCTGGCTTTTCATCTCCTCCAAAGCTTGTGTGCCTATGCCTAGATGGTTTTCCCTTCTTTCCTGCTTATGAAACTCACAACCTCTGGCATAGTGAAATAGGCCTTGTATTCTTAGCCCTCTGTAAGGCTGAGACAGGTAGATCTTGAGTTTAAGGCCAGCTGGGGCTACACAGATCACCGCAAACAAAACAAAACCTCTCTCATTTGTTCTCAACTCTCCCCTCTTCAGACTTGTCACCCCATATTCCCCATAGCACCTTCCTTTGGAACCCTCCTGGATGATAATAGAATTTCATTCATGCCCTCCGGGCCAGCAATTTCCACACCATTGACCCCAGACTCCTAAGTTCCCTGGCATCTTTTCCTACTTTCCTGGAAGCTGGGTGGCTCCCTACACCCACACCCCAGAGCAAACATAGAATTATTAAGAAAAAGTGATGAACCTGCCCCTGAGAGTTAGAGGGGCTCTGATGGAGTAGACTCTGGGTGTATGTTTTGTGGATTGTTTTTCGCTAATTCAGTTGTTATTGCTGGATAAAACCTAATAAGAACAAAACAGCAGAGATCACTTGATTAAACCCAGTCATTGATTACCGTGTCCTGAATACACTCTCCACCACTCTCCACTATAAATGGTCTTTCCAGTGGTCTGCCCATAAGCCCTTTGCACCAGGCTTCCAGAGTGTATCCCAAAGAGTACTACAAAGTAACTTTTATTCACCAGATGTAATTGTCCTTTGGAAGGCTCACTCTTTCTAGCTCGTTCTGAACTCTGGCTGGCTGGTTCAACTCAGCTGTTCTGGCTCTAACTCCTCTCCAAGCTGACAGATTCAATCTGGCTTCTCTCAGCTTCTCACTGAATTGCTCTGCTTGCCTTCAAACTAACTCTAGTAATCTGTTCTAATCTTTTGGCTCCTTCTTATTCTCTGGCTTTCACTGCCTCTGTTGACCTGCACTGAACTTCATGAACTCATGCATGAACTCAACTGGACTGCACCCACTGAACTGCCCTCCCCCTGACTCATTCTGCATTGCCCTCTTAAGTAGTTGCACTTCCCTGTCTGTTCTCATGTGAGTTGGGGGTATCTTTTTTTTTTTAATTATTCCATTTAGCCTTAGCATTTTTTTTCGCATTTTTTTATTAACTTGAGTATTTCTTATTTACATTTCGAGTGTTATTCCCTTTCCCGGTTTCCGGGCCAACATCCCCCTAACCTCTCCCCCTCCCCTT
Source organism: Rattus norvegicus (assembly GCF_021556685.1). Taxonomy (NCBI): domain Eukaryota; kingdom Metazoa; phylum Chordata; class Mammalia; order Rodentia; family Muridae; genus Rattus; species Rattus norvegicus. Next base: position 79,223,369 of record NC_141540.1, on the reverse strand, counting down.
CTTTATGGGTGTTCCCTAACTTCTTGAGTTCTTTGTATATTTTGGATATAAGGCCTCTATCTGTTGTAGGATTGGTAAAGATCTTTTCCGAGTTGGGGGTATCTTATCTCTGACTCCTTCTGTCAAATCTTTTTCTGATTCCTCACTTTGTTTGCCCCTAAATTAGATGTCACTTTCAAACATGGATGCTTCCTTTACCTAAACTAACTTTACCATCATTGTTTAGGATTAAAGTTGTGTACTAAGGGTGTGTCTATATTCCAGCCAGATCTTACTGTAATCCAGGGTGTGTTGTCCTGGATAATATCTTTGGATCATATTGTTGGATATGATCCCTTGCCAGAACAGTCATATTGCTGGATTAAAATTTCTCACAGGCTCTGTGTGTCCTTTGAAATGCAAATAGAAGGCTTGTGTTATTTATTTATTTATTTATTTATTTATTTATTTATTTATTTTAAAGGTTTTGTTCCTTGCTTAACCCCATGAGGGCTTTGTGCAGACTCATTTGGGGTGGTGGTTCTTAACCATTGAGTCACCACTGCTTTGGGAGTGGTCACATATCAGATATCCCGCATATCAGATATTTATATTACTATTATAACACTAGTAAAATTACAGTTATAAAATAGCAACAAAATAATTTTATGGTTCGGGGTCATGAGAAACTGTATTAAAGGGTCTTGGTATGAGCAAGGTTGAGAACTTCTATTCCAGGGGAAGCCAAGCCAAGTGGGACCACAAGGAGAGAGGTGGCAGGAAAGGAAAAGAGTCAGAAGGTGAGCACACATCCACATTCTGAGAGGACAGAGAAGGATGGGCCTAAGTCCGTGACACAGGACAAGGGCAGCGAGCAGGGGAGAGCTGGCTTGGCAATGCAGTCAGGTGCCAGGTGCTATGTGGTCTCGACCTTTTCAAGAACATAGATCAAGGAGGGAGAGAGAGAAGCCATGGCAGGACAATATGGCGGGTGACATTAAGATTCCACGCTGTACCTTTACAGGTTGTTACAAGTGTTCTTAAGGGATGGATGTACTGGGTATGTTTAGGTGGGCAATTATATCTTACCAATTGGGTTAAAAAAAAAAGAACATAGATCAAGTCTGTTTTGGTGGGTGAGCAGGGAAGGGGCCCCATGCTTCCACTTCTATTTCTAAGCAAGCTACCTTCATGATGCAGCAGGGCCCCACTGACAGACGCATTCTGTGTGGAGGTATGTTCAGGAAACGGGAGTGTCATTTGGTACTCTATGCTATTTATCACTGAGTTCACAGCTTTAACAGAATGTTCGGTGTTTGTTTTGAGGGAGGTCTCAGTATCCCAGGCTACTGTGCAAGGGTACTTTCGGGAGTCATAAAAATGGGTCAGGTCCCTTGGGCTGGGGTGGTGAGCTACCCAACATGGGTGCTAGGAAACACACCTGAGAGTCCTTTGGAAGAGCAGCAAGCTCTCTTAACTTTAATTCTAGCCACTGTTTAAGTTAGCATTTTTCAAGTTTCTGTGGGCACCCTTCCTTTCCTACTCCTCACAAAAACAAAACAATTCCCAGACACTTGTCCTATGTGTGTTTGCTGGAGTGCTTCCTACACCCAGTGGTCCTCAACTCAGGATCTCAGTGCTCTCCTAGGGTAACCCCAGAACACATTTTATAGCTGGTATCTACTGGGCAGAAGCTGAGGATACTGCTAACATCTTAGAATGCACAGGTCATATCTGTCCCCCATTCCCAGCCCAACAAAGCATTGTCTTATCCCAAATACCTGTAAGGACAAGGCTGAGAAACCCCATTTTACCGAGGATACAGGTGCTATCAGATGGGAAATGGTACATGAGAGACAGTGAGCAGAAAACCTGGATGACAAAAACCTGGGTGACAAACCAAGGGCCACACTTGCCAAGTCTGGACACCCAGCTTGACTCTAAGCCACTCCTAATCTCTCCACACAGTCCTCTAAAAGCCTGCCCCAAGGTCACCTTTAAAGTGAAATCTTAGTCAACTATCCTAAGGCTTCAGTTCTCTGCAGCCTTTGCAACCCACCTCCTGGGCTGTGGGACATCCGACCCTGGTTTAGTGCCCACAGCTCTTACTATAGGAAATGTGGCTTCTGGCAAGGTCTAGTGGAGTTGTCAAGGGTGTGGAGAGGTGGAACCCAAGCCCACATAAGAACAGGGGATTAGGGTTACCTCAGTGAGTCAGAAGCCAAACAGCTCTAGAAACTATGCCCTAAGAGCACAACCAGAAGCCATTTCAAAGGCTAGAAGCAAGCAGTACTGGGAAGCTTCCAGAAGGTCCTACCATGTTATGCCCAGTAAGCCTACCCTGTACATCAATGTCTTGGTTCATGCCAGCAGGAGTCTCAGGACCGAGGAGGTGACCAGGTATTGTTTGGAAGTCATAGGATGTACTAGAACCCAGGGAAGCAGAAAGAATGTGGGAACTGAAGCAAACACTAGGGTCACATACAGAGGACAACAGGAAAAGCACATGGAGAGGTGGACTGACGCTCAGAGGTGCCACACTCAACTAGTACCCGTGAGGCCCTGGGTTAAACCCCAGCGCAGTCCAGGAGAAAGAAAGAGAAAAGAGAACAGATACGAGAGAGATTATCAGATGGTATGAAGAGCTGCAGTAAGAGAAAACCAGAGAGATGTGGATTGGGGAAGTAGGTAGAAGAGAAGCTCTTTCTGAGGTGGTGGCTCTTGGTTGGGAACTTTGACAATAGCGGGCAACCTGTGTCAGTTGGGGGATGGAATGCTCATTCCAGAGAAGGAAAGAGTCTGTACAAAGACCCTGTGTGTATGGGGGGGGGGGTGGGGGGTGTGAGAAAGAAAAGTAAAACTGGCAATGTGGGAGTGGAAACCAGACAGAAAAGAACCATTCTAGAACTGCCAAGAATGACTGACCACCTAGGTAAGGAAGAGATTCTAGAATGACTTCCTGTGCAGCTTTGGGGGTGTGGATTTCCCACCTAGACAGAGGTTGAGGAGTCAGGACAGACAGGAACTAAGGAATATTGCATCCAGGACTGGGTAGTGTGTGTTGAATGTGAGGGTAGGGGGGTGTGATAGTGGGAGGTTTATGTTCAAAACAAGCTCCAACCCATAGAATCTGTTGTGTTTTATAGAAATAAAGAGAGAAGGGATATGTTTGGTGGAGGCAGGGTAAGGTGTGGGAGAAGGGGTGCCTCTGGGGCCCATGCTGAGACATCCCTTCCCTCTGAGGGACCAGTCACACCTTATAGCATAGACTATTGTGCACTGACCTTAGAGTATAGAATAGAGTTTATCCAGGGCATGGGGAGGGGAATTGAGAGGGTAGTAGGGACAAAGAAAGGAAAGAGAGTGTGTGGGGAGTAGAGGCTGGCCATGAGCATGTGGACAGAGGGGGGAGGGGAGTGGGGAGAGAGGGGGAAGGGTGAGAGAATAGATCAGGCAAGAAAGGCAAGAAGGCAAGAGAGAGAAGGGGCCAAGCAGCCCCTTTTATAGTAAGTCAGGCGCACCTGGTTGTTGCCAGGTAACTGTGGGCTGGAGCCTAGACAAAACACTAACAATATGTCTGACCTTATATGATGTGACGGTTTACCTTTATTTAGAATCTCACCTCCAGGCGAGTCTGGGAGAGTGTTTCCAAAAGGCTCACCTGAAGAGGGAAGGTTCTTCCTGAATGTGGGAGACATTGTCAACACCAGCACTCATCTCTCTGCTTCTGAACTGCAGATGAAACATGGCCAGCCACATCATGCTTCTGCCAGCATGGCTTCCCTGCCGTCATCGACTGCGCCTTAAATTGTGAGCGAGAAGAAACTACTTACATTTACTTTGTCAAGTATCGAGTCTCACCAATGCTTAGAGTACACACCTTTTTTTTTTTTTTTTAACAGGGGTGGGGGAGTCTTTACAGTGATGTAAAGTTAAAGATCTTGAGATAAAATCATCCGGATTTAGAGCGGGTCCTAAGGTAGATGGCAGATGGTTTTGTGAAGAGACTTGACACACTGACGGGAAAGGCTGTGGAAAATAGAGGTAGAGGTGGAACACCTCGCTGCAAGCCAAAGGATGCCACCACCTTTGGCAGGAAGGAGGAAGAGGCAGGAAGGAGCCTCACTGGAACCCTTGGGACTGAGTTGGGAATTGAGTTGACACCTTGGTTCCAGCCAGGAGGGACTAACCTTCTGTTGCTTTAAGCCACTAGCTTTGTGTTCATTTGTTGTGGCGACCACAGGAGGCCTCTCCACACTGAGGGCAGGAAGTAAGTGAGGAGATCATAGCAGGTCTCTCTCTCCTGGAGGTGAGATTCTAATGGACAAAGACGCTAAAGGACGAGAACCAAAAGTTGCTGGAGCTTAAGGACAGTCATTGTCATAAGAAGCAGCCATTTTTAAAGGGGACCGATATCAGTGAGAATGTTCTAGATCTTTCTCAGAAGAGTGAAACAGAAGGCTCCCCCAGATCCCTCATGGATTTCAGCCTTGATAAACCCAAATATCCACACTGCATAGACAACAATGAAGTGTGATGTTCACATCACAGAATCACTTTAGATGCATTTAATGCCCCCCCCCCCCATTACATCACATCTTACTAAACCACTTTAACTGTTGGCTTTTGTAGACATGGTCTCAGGTATATTTCACACTGGCTTTGAGCTTGCTGTGTAGCTGGGGATGACTTTAAACCTCCCCAGCGCTAAGATTACAGCTGTGCCAGCAATCGGACCCTGGGCTTTGAGCACACTAGGCAAACACACTGCCAACTGACCTTTATCCCCAGCCCCTGATTCTCTTTTGGAGTTCGTATATTTTCATCTTCTGCACTTCTTTGTGTGGTGTGAGGCCAGCTCCTTTAAGCACACACAGCAGGAGGAGGTCAAGGGTGAGGACAGGGGCAGCAAACAGCATTTGTTAGGGAAAGTCCCTAATAAAGGCCTCATGAAGCTAACCAGGAAGTGCTGGTGCACAGGCTGTAGTTGAGACTCCTCTCTCAAGTACAGCAAAGCTGTCATCCCACCGTTAGCACTGGGCCTGCCCTCACCATTTGCATTGTCTGAACAAAAAGCATCATGAAGGCCCACATCCCAAATGTCTGTGTATTGACCAAGCATGAAACCCACAATGTGTTCAATAGAGTGTATTTCCATTTCCATGTTGACAAGTAACCTCATACTACCCTGGAAGGCCAAGGTCAAACCAGGACCTTCTATGCTGTTGGGTCTTATACTGTAGTGAGAAACACAGCAGGGATCCCTGTAGCAACTCCCCTCCTGCTGTCTCTGGCAGGGCATGAAAGCCTCAGGAGACACAAATAGAGGCTCAGTGGGCAGTGCCAACCCCAGCCTCACACTCCAGCCAGCACCCCATGACCACCCCAGGCCTCACTACTGGAGTGGCCCTTCAGAAAACTGTTCCAGAAATGAATAGGTCCTTGTTAGAGATGTTTTTGGAAGAGAATTCTGGGATCTAAAGGAGAATGCAAGGACTGTAGATGGGTTTGACTTCTTCACCCTGTAGACTCCACATCCAGAGAGAAGAGGGCATAGCCCAGGGGGAGGGACTTTTTTTCTTACCTAGGTAGATCTGAGATGGTGTGGACATCTGCCTATAAGCTTAGTGCTCTGAGGTAGGGATGCTGTACCAGGGTGAGATACCTAACTGAACTAGCAGAATCACAGTGCTCATGATTCAAGTGGCAAACCTTGCTGCAATACACAAGATGGAGAGGAAATAAGGAAGAAACATGACATTAACTCTGGTCTCCACAATCACTGACACTCCTGTGTCTCATATAGACTCGAACACATACACACATGTCCCCAACGCTATTAGCAGTGCATATCATTAATACGTATCAGAGAGAAGAATGTGTATCACAATGATAGTGTGATGCGTGGCCAGCTTTCCAGAATCCTTTCCTATCCTTTTCTCCTTCTTCCCCCTTTCCAGTTCCTCTTGCTTTCTCCACATCAAAAAGAGCTTGGCTCAGATGAAGTCCTGCAGAAGTCTGTCTAGATGGTGATTGACAGGGCCAGCCACAGGCCAAATTCCAGGACATACCAATACTGTAGCTAGTGAACAAGTCAAAGGTAGCCTGTTTGCCCAAGTTCAGGAACAAGATGAGAGGGAGGGGGAGCGGGAGAGGGAGGGAGAAAAGGAGCCTGGGGTCCACAGACTCAGGAGTCAGTTCTCTGCTCCTCTCTCACAGCCATCTCCTCACGCCTAAACGCAGGTTTTCATAAGGGCAGAGTTTGTCCTAACTAGTCACTGCTGCATATCATCTCTTGCACATAGGTACATTCACTACTGAATGGCTGAGTCACTGGATCCCTGTCCCTAGCTCCCACCTTGTCTACACACCATGTCCCTGCTTTTCCTTCCTATAGCTTCTAACCCAAGTCCAACTCCAGAGCCCTCAGGCCTTTGCAGCTCCTATCCTAAGTCTCTCTCTGGTGCTCTTCCTCAGTAGACGCTCAGTAAAATACTATCACTGGGCTACTTTGGGGAACTAGGGTGTACAGAGATGATCTCTTGTAAGCATTACCTATCAATAAAAAAGCCGATGGCCAATGAGTTGAGGCAGGAAATAGGAGGTGGGACACTGGCAGGAAGAGGGAAGATTCTGGGAAATAAAGATTAGAAAAGAGACGCAGGCGAGAGCTGAGAAAGGAGACAGACCTAGAAGACAAGCCACAGGGAGACTGGCAAAAACCAGCAAGCAGATGAACTCAGGGAGACACTGAGGAGACTCAAAGGAAAAAGCGGGCTGGGATTAAAGAGAGGTAACTAACCAAGTGGTAGGCATAGGATAGATTAAATGGTTAAGTAAGTTACGAGTTAGTCAGGGAAGGAACCAAGGCTTACGGCCTACACATTTCATAATAAATAGTCTCAGAGTCATCGTTCTGGGAGCAGGGGCTGGGAAGGGAAAACAGTTGTTCTGGGTTTTTGGTTTGTTCGTTTGTTCATTTTCACAAGGGTGGAAGGAAGAGTGGAAGCTAGATCTTGCTCTGAACTACTTGCTATTTTCTGAAACAACAGCGCTATGGAGGACCTGTGGGGAAGGGGTGGGAACGGGGTGGGCTCCCCGCCATCACTCCCCCTCTACCTCCACTGCACATCTCTGTCCACATCCAACCTTGCTATGAGGAAGAGGATGGATTTAAACGTTCCTCTTTATTTTACTTGACACAGGATTATATGGAGCCTGGCCTGGAACTCTCTATGTAGCTGAGGGTGACCTTGAACATCTGGTTCTCCTGCCTCTACCTGCCCAGGGCCAGGATTATAGATGTGTGGCCCCACATCTGGTTTTATTTGTTGCTGAGGATCAAACCCAGGGTTCCATGCAGGCCAGGCCAACATTCTACCATCTCGTCTACGTTCCCCAGCCCCAGAACGTTTGGGGGAGTGCTGTGGGGGAAAGAATATCTCACCATATAGCTTTGGCTGGCCTAGAACTTCCTATGTAGCTCAGGCTGGCCTCAAACTCACGGCAATCCTCTGTCTCAGCTGTCTCAAAGTTGGGATTGCAAGTGTGAGTCTCCACACTGAGGAGGAAGTGGATCTTGATTAATCTAAGCCATTCTCTTTGTGTAGAGAATGGTTGGCTTAATAAGAGTCACATATATATTGATTCTTTGTAAATTTCACATCATGTACCCAATATCCACTGATCTCCCCATTCCTCTATATCTGCCCTCTGCCCTTTCAACCTCCCCCATAAAAGAAAAGAAAAAACAAAAACAAAAATCTCACTTTGGAAGCTGTGGTGTATCACACAATATTCCCTTTGTCCATTCATTGCTAATTCATTGCAATGCATTATTGCTCTGGTTCAAGGCCTCTGGCTTCTGCCATGTTGTCAACACTTACCAGGACTCTCCTCAGACGCCCTGCTGTGTCATGGGGATCTTGCAGCTTTACTTCTTCAGGACTAAACCCTTAATGTGCTCCTGCAGTTCATAGATGGGGTAGATGTTGGGGTGGGACAACTCAAAGCCCCAGACCTGGACCTGGGTGGTAGCTTAGTTGGTCAGTCACCAGCTCTCCTGCATTTGGGCCACCGGGGCCAGATCTGGAGTGCTGCCCTGGTCTTCTGCTCTCTCGCCACCAGGGCTAGCTCTACTATGTTGCTTAGGTGAGTGGCAGGGTCTCTCTCCTGAGTGCTATAGCAAGTGAAGAGCAGGGCCAGAAGAGTCTACTCTTTGGAAGATTATTGTTAAAGGTTTATTTATTTATTTTGAATGTATGAGTGGTTCCTGTGAATGTGTGCCCTCAGAGGTCAGAAGCGTGTTTTGGATCACCTACAACCAGAGCGATGAGCTATCATGTGGGTGCTGGGAACCAAATCTTGATCCTCTGTATGGGCAAGTGCTTTTAACCACTGAGCTATATCTGCAGCCCCAAGAGCCTATTCTTTCCTTATGGGTATGGACAAAACAATTCTTTCTCTGGTAGCCATCTTGTCACTAGAAGGAGCCAGCCTGAGGCAAGTTCTCACAAGGGTGGCTGATGTTAGAATCACAGAATCTGGTCCTCTGTGTTGTCTCCATGTGGTCAGAAGGTTTGTTACCCTCTGCCTGCACTGGCCAGCCCCAGCCATTCCACAGGTATGTATGGCATACCTACTATGTACCAAGCATGGTTTTACATGCTGAGAGTCCAGCAGTAAACAGAGAAAAATCTGTACCCTCCAATGCCAGGAGAGGAATGACAACCCTTCAATGAAACAAAAATAAACATTTATAGCTAGAATTAAATTGGTGTCTTTTACTAACTCCCAAGTAGAATAAAAAAAGAAACAACAAAACATGTCTTTCTGATAAGTCTGGTATTTCTTGATTTTTGGTTTCCTTCCTTCCTTCCTTCCTTCCTTCCTTCCTTCCTTCCTTCCTTCATCATAAGAGAGGGTCTCATTCTGTAGCATAGGCTAACCTTGAAATTCCTGGATATCTATGTGTGTTGTGCCCATGTGAGTGCATGTGTGTATTAATATGTGTTAATGTGCACGCGGATGTGCAGGCCAGAGGGTGACCTCAGGCTCCCCTCTCTTTTTCTTTAAAAAAAAAAAAAAACCAAACACTTATTTATCTGTGGTGTGTGTGTGTGTGTGTATGCATGTGCATGTGTGTGTGTGTGCCTGTGCATGTGTGTGTGTATGCATGTGCATGAATGTGAGCATGTGTGTGTGTGTGTGTGTGTGTGTGTGTGTGTGTACATATACCATGCTATAGAATACATGTGGCGGTCAGAGGACACCTCAGCTCAGCTGTCAGGACTGGCAGCACATGCCTTTTTCTCCTGAACCATCTCTTAGAAACTGTCTATTTTCCTCACCACCTTATTTTTTAGATAAAGTCTTTGAACCTAGCCAGTGTCTCAGTTAGGCTCTAATGAAACACCAGGACTTAAAAGTAATTTTGGGGAAACAGGCATGGCAGCACAAACCTTTAATCTCGGTACTCGGGAGGCAGAAATAGGTGGATCTCTGTGAGTTTGAGGCCAGCCTGGTCTACATAGTGAGTTCCAGGACAGCCAGGGCTATGCAGAAAGATGTTGTCTCAAAACGTGCAAAACAAAACAAAAGAAAACCAACAACTTGGCAGGGAAAGACTTATTTTAACTTACAGTTTGCAGCCCATCATCCAGGGCAGTCAGGAAGGCACTCAAAGCAGGAACCAAGCTTTGAGTGCTGGAGGTAGGAGCCAAGGCAGAGGCTACTTACTGGATTGCTCCTTCTGGCTTGACCTGCTTTCTTATAGCACCTAGGATGGTGCCACCCACAGTGGGCTGAGCCCTCCCACAGCAATCATCAACTAGGAAAATGCCCTAGGCTTCCCCAGAGACCACTTTAGTGGGAGCATTTTTTCAAATGAGATTCTCTCGTTCCAAATGACTGGAGTTTGTGTTTGTTTGGGCATAAAAGCTACCCAGCACATCTAGGTGGCTGACCAGTGGGCTCAAGGACCCACCTGTCTCTGGCTCCTCCAAGCTGCTGTGCCTGGCTTTTTATATGGATCCAGAGGCCCAAATTTAGGTCCTCATGGATGCACAGCACAGCACAGCATAGCACAGCACACATTTAACCACACTGCTTCCCCAGTCTCCTGGTGTGCATTGTTGGAAATATACTAGGCATACTACTTGCTTTTCATTGTTTTCTTTAATTTTTAAATTTAGCACACTATTTGATTTTTATTGCATTTTAAAAATTATTTTTTAAAGTTATAGTCACTTTCTACTTATGAGGTACTATGATATTCTATTAAATTTTTTTTGCATTAAAAGAGGTAAAATGATTTGAAGAAAATTAGTTTGAAAATAGAATGTAGATATAGCTGTTAATCCAGAATAGCAAAACTGATCAGGGAGGCCCCAAACAGCCGCTTCCTCACAGCAAATGAACCACACATATGCAGCTTTCCTTGATGGGTTTCTCCGTAACGGGAAATCATTGTCACAAACAAGGCCCTTCGTGGAGGGCTGCCTGCCTTGGAGCAAACTCTCCTTATCGTGATATTCTCCAATGTCTTTGAGCTCATATCTTGTGGATGGAAGCCAAAAAAAATTGGGCATCCCACAGAGAAAAAGTTCATTTCAAACAGATAAATTGAAATAATTAAAGCCAGACAGTCTTAGAACATTAGGCTTCCAGCTCCTGGGAAGAGGACAGCTTTCAGGAAGATGAGCCTTGGTTCCCGAACTGCAAGCAAGTTTATCCTTTCCTCCTGGTGTTGGGCTTCTCTGCACAGGAAGCCTGTCCTTCTTATCTGCTTTACAGATGGTGAGTGGCACACTTTAATCAGTATCATCTCTTAGAATCTGGTGACCAGGCACGTAACATTGCTTAGGGGACATTCGAAGGGGAAAAATATCTTTAGTATTTGCCTAAACTATCCCCGCGGTAGCCAAAGTGTGACTTGGAAAAGGTCCCCTGGTAAGGTATTTGAGACTCCTCGAATTCAGTTGCTTTCTTTATTCCTGATTTTCACATTAAAATACAGTTTTTATCTTTCGACAGGGTGTCATGTAGCCCAGGCTAGTCTCACAGTAACCCTGTGTGGTATAGCTAAGGTGGTTTTTATACTCTTGAGTCTCATCTACTTCCAAAGTTTGAAGTTACTGGAGTTCATCACCACATCTGTGGCCCCCACCTCTGAGGCAGGGCCTTACTGTGACCCTGGCTGACCTGGAACTCACTTCCTGACTTCAAGCTCACTTCCTCCTACTTCAGCCTCTTGAGTGCTAGGATTACTGATATAAGCCACTGTGCCTGGGTTTTGTTTTGTTTGCTTGTTTGTTTGTTTGTTGTTTTGTATTTGAGATAGTACCTGGCATAGCCTAGGCTGATTACTAGGTAGCTGAAGATGACCTTGAACTCCTGATCCTCCCGCCTCCACTTTCCAAGAACTTAGAGTACAGAGTTGTGTTACTACAAAGAGAGCTATTGGAGCCTTTCTTGTTTTCTTTGGCTAGAACCATGCACTTCAGTTCATATCAAGAGTCCATGGAGCAGGCTTTCTGAGCACTCTCCTCAAGAGAACAGAGTCAGGAGGATGATGCTACTTAGAGAGGATCAGAAAAAGCATACCTTGTGCTGGCAAGATGCCCAAGAAGGGTAAGGTACTTGTCATCAAGTCTGATGACCTGAGTTCAAGTCCCTGAACCCACACAATAAAAGGAAAGAACTCGGGGGTTGGGATTTAGCTCAGTGGTAGAGCGCTTGCCTAGGAAGCGCAAGGCCCTGGGTTCGGTCCCCAGCTCCGAAAAAAAGAACCAAAAAAAAAAAAAAAAAAAAAAGGAAAGAACTCATACCAGAGAGAGAGAGAGAGAGAGAGAGAGAGAGAGAGAGAGAGAGAGGCACATACACACAAACACATACACACAGAGAGACACACAGACACACACACACTCATACACACCGGGGAGAGAGAGACAGAGACAGAGACAAAGGCACACAAACATGAGACATAGTTTTTTCCTGTAGCCCTAGCTGTCCTGGAACTTGCTCTGTAGACCTTGCTGCTCTCAAACTCAGAGATCCCTGCCTGTCTCCTTAGTGCTGGGATTAGAGGCATGTGTGACCACTGACAGCAAGGGTAAATTTAAAGAGTACATGTGTTAATTTATGAGACTGCTATATAAAACATCCTCAGTTGGTATCTAAAACAAGGTTGAGGGCTGGGCTGTTGATTTCGTGTTCACAGAGGCTCTACCTCCTAACAGTGTTTCCACAGGAGTTAGGATTTCAACATCCAGTAGTTTTGGATTCCATCATTCTGATTACCCATGCTAGCTGCAGGGTAACTGGAAATAGATGTTATAGCCCATCACATGATGGTAACTCCCCTTATGAAATACCTGCCCTGGGCCAGCAATTGTGCTAGCATCTTACTGAATCTGATAACAGCCCTACAAAGGTCCTTTTCTCATGCTATTAAAGAAAAAAACAAAACAGAAAATTAATTATCAGAACAACCAAGTCACTAGGTTCATTCATTCAACACATTTTAACGATTAGGACCTGAAGCGCAGGGCACATTGCCTGACTTCACTTTGGCCGTGTCCCTGATGACCTCCAGATTAGGAATCTGTAATGGAGTGGACATTCCTAGGAAACAGGCAAATGCAGCTCAGGAGAGCTCCCAGCATTTCCTGGAGGACACTGGGACGTGGAGGCCAGGAGTAGGAACTCTTGAGTCTCAGTCTCATGGTCTCCATTTGAAAACAGGCTAAAAGAAGAAGCATATCACAAGTGGGCTGAGTGGATCTCAGAGCTCATACCCAGAGCATACTTTGCACAAAGACAGATATTCACATGCTCTTGACCCATGAACAAGAACATGGGGAACCCAAGTGTTTAAACCCATGATAACTTATCTATCAATCTAAAATCATGAAAGAAGGGCCTGAAGAGATGGCCCAGACGTTAATAACAGTGGCTGCTCTTGCAGTAGACCTGGATTCAGTTCCCAACACCCATGTGGCAACTCACAACCACCTGTAACCCCAGTTCCAGAAGATCTGATGCCCGATACCCTCCTCTGGCCTCTAAGGGCACCAGGCCACACACGTACACACATGTAGGTAAACACACACACACACACACACACACACTCACACACACACACACACACACACACGAACGAATCACCTAAAATTATGAAAGGAGGAAAGAAAAGAAAAATTAGACAAAGAAGAGATATATAACACTTTGAAAATGTTTGATTTCTGCAATGGGCTTGATGGTCCATGCCAGTAATTCCAGCACTCAGAAGGCTGAGACAGGAGGATGACCAGTTCAAGGTGAACACAAGTTCCACAGTGAGATCCTGCCTGAACACAAACTAAGAACAAATAGACTAAAGCCACACAAGCAAACGTTGAATTTCCTAATGGAATGAGTCTGGAGTTGTAGTGGGGTGAAGCCAAGGAAAGCCCGAATACCATTTAGACAATATGTCTTTGCTAGCCTTGGTAATCCTCTCCTCCCCAGGTCTCAGAAATACTACAGCTCTCTATCCCTGGGAGTCAGGTGAGCTCCATCCCTGGGAGACAGGTCTGCTCTCCTTGTGCCTCTTGTTATTCATTTCAGTGTTGCCACACTGCACACTGGGCAGGAGGAGGGCAGTTCAGTCCCAGTGACACACTGCACACTGGGCAGGAGGAGGGCAGTTCAGTCCCAGTGACACACTGCACACTGGGCAGGAGGAGGGCAGTTCAGTCCCAGTGACACACTGCACACTGGGCAGGAGGAGGGCAGTTCAGTCCCAGTGACACACTGCACACTGGGCAGGAGGAGGGCAGTTCAGTCCCAGTGACACACTGCACACTGGGCAGGAGGAGGGCAGTTCAGTCCCAGTGACACACTGCACACTGGGCAGGAGGAGGGCAGTTCAGTCCCAGTGACACACTGCACACTGGGCAGGAGGAGGGCAGTTCAGTCCCAGTGACACACTGCACACTGGGCAGGAGGAGGGCAGTTCAGTCCCAGTGACACACTGCACACTGGGCAGGAGGAGAGCAGTTCAGTGGCAGTGCCACACTGCACACTGGGCAGGAGGAGGGCAGTTCAGTCCCAGTGACACACTGCACACTGGGTAGGAGGAGGGCAGTTCAGTGGCAGTGACACACTGTACACTGGGCAGGAGGAGGGCAGGTCAGTGGCAGTGGCAATACTGCAAGACTCTAACCAAAGCCAGGTGTGATGGTGCAGAGCTATAAATCGCAGTTGTTGGGTGACAAAGGTGGGGAGACTTAGAGTAAGGCCAGCACTAACACCCTGTCACTAAACAAAGAAAGAAACAAATAAATAAATACAGCACATGCCAGCTTACCAGCCTAGACAAGGTTACCAGCTCACCGCCTAGAGAAGCAGCTTTAGTATGGACAGATATGACTAACAGATCAGGAAGGAAGCGGGGAGAGGGAGACAGAGACAGACGTAAAAGAGCAAGAGACAGAGAGACACAGAGAGCAAAAGAGACAGACACATGATAGACAGACACAAACAAACACACACGAGAGACCTAGATAGACAGGGATTGAGCAGGAGACAAAGAAACAGGAGATCGAGAGAGAGAGAGAGAGAGAGAGAGAGAGAGAGAGAGAGACTGACAGACAGACTGACTGACTGACTTTATCCCCTTGGCCCAGCTTATGGGATAGTTTTGCACATATTGAGTAGGGTCAGGGGAGAGTCAGGGGTGGGAGTGGTTCCCCTTCATGTAATCCTTTCTAGATACATCTTCACAGAGACACACAGACACACAGCAGTGTTCTTTACTAGTCTCCTGAGTAGTTCTCCATCCAGTTGGGACAACAATCAAAATAACCCACCATAGTTGAGGATAAAAACTGTTTGCTGTTTAACAGGGCTCAAGAAGTTCTGTATGTGAAGCTCATTGGGTTCTCGTCAAATAAACCAGCCACAACAAAAAAACAAAAACAAAAGCAAAACTTTTTTTAGGGACATACGGGATATTAAACGAGAAGGAATTAAAAATCTCTGGACAGCATATAAATGAGAAGGAGCACCTGGTAAGGTTCAGTGTGACAACAGAGCCACACGTTTTAGTGCTTTTTTAGTGGTGATAAATCCTGATGTAGTTATGATATGGCATATCACAAGCAAATTTAAACTATTCCAGCACAAACAAGGATTGTTCAGAGAGGAGAAGTCTGGAAGAAACAACACTGAGCAGGAAAAGTGGGCCATGGTGAAAGTAGGTCAGGGGGACTTGTCAGTCTCTCCGCGGTGTCTGTTCAGACCCCTCTCCTCCAAGTCAATCAGCAGTATTAGCTTCCAACGTCCTAAGACGCAGCAGATGGCTCCTCTGGCACCAGCCGTCAGACTTGACAACCTGAGTTCAATCCCCAGAACCCACATGGTGGAAGGAGAGAAACAATTCCGGCAAGCTGACCTCAGACCTCACATGTACACAGTGGCACGTGTGCCCCTCACAAAATAAATATAAAAACAAACAACCCCCCAATTGATCTGAATAAACTGGGGGTGGGGAGAGTGACTCCTGTTTGTCACCCAATGCTAGGGATGCAGACAGGGAGGTGTCTGGGACTTGCTGGCCAGCTTCTCTAACCCACTGGGCAAGCCCAGGGCCACCAGTGGACAGACAGTATTTGAGAACAATGCCTGGGTGTCCTCCAGGCATCCTCGGGCACACCATGCACAGCTGTATACACACGAACACACACATGCATACGCACACAATTACACATACTGATCTTGGCTGAAACAAAGAGTTTTCTGACTTGAGATAAAGTGGTGTGTGTGGAGTGATTCTGAGAGGATTTGTAGGGGAGCCCAGGAGAGCCCTGACTGCACCCGACCTGTGCAGCACTGCCCCAGGAACCAACCACTCCTGACAGGAATGGCTGCAGAGACTTCCACAAGCTGATTGCAAAACCATCTATTTGCCATGCCGCACTGACTCTGATAACATCTCACTATGTATGGAGCTAATTAAATTATTAGAGAAAGAGCTGTGAGATGGCCCAGTTTATAAGCAGGCTCTCTCTTCCAAAACTGTATGACTCTGTGAATTCCCCTTGAAGTCATAACTAGTCATCCGGAATTGTTCCCAATCAACTTGTGCTTCTGAAAAGGAATTCCCAATATGCTCCTAACCCTTCCTGGAAGGAAAGTTGTTTGCTTGATCTCAGCACAAGCAGATGGGGGTAGGGCGGCTGGGAGAGGCCTCTGTGTCTGGAGGAGAACAAGGAGCAGTTAAGGGAGCTTCTCCTGGGCAGAAGGGGCCTAGTTTATCTTTCTTGAAAGTTTTGACAAAGCCTGTGTGTGGTCCAGAAACACTCATCTTTGTGTCACCAACCTTCTTGGCCAGCATTCCACAAGGCAAGAGAAAGGGACATTAGTTCCCACTTGGGCTGTAGGGACAAAAAAATGGTGGTATAAATTGTGGGGTAGGGAGAGAAGCTGCTAAGGGGAACCACAGCCTGGCTCCAGATAACGGCCCCACATACTGGCATCCTTCTCGAGACTATGGGATGACTCACGACACGGCTTCAGAGACATTTTCCCAGCTAAAAAGTGAGTTTAAGAGGTGTGGTGGTTTGAATGAAAATGGCCCCCGTAGGTTCATATTACACGGCATTATTAAGAGGCATTGCCTTATTGGAGGAAGTGTGTCACTAGGGAATGAACTTTGAGGTTTCAAAAGCCCAAACCAGGCCCAGTGGCTCCTCTCCCTGTGGCTGCCATTGGATCCAGATGTGGCACTCTTAGCTCCTCTCTAGCACTGTGTCTGCCCATGCGCTGCCGTGCTTCCAATGATGATGATGGGCCAACATCTAGACTGTGAGCCATCTCTTGTTAAGTGCTTTCCTTTACAAGAGTAAGTGATCATGGTGTCTTCACAGCAATAAAACATCCACTAAGACAAGAAAGAGGCTTGTGCTCCTCTGGAAATGATACAATGGGTTCAAATGGAATTGTTTGTTCTGTCCTCACTGAAGAGGCCCAAGGACTCTGTGAAAGGAAAGGTGCCTGAAACTTGGGTTCCAGTGCTCAGTTTAACATTCGCCATTCCTGTGGCCTTTGCATGCGTGTGTGTGTGTGTGTGTGTGTGTGTGTGTGTGTGTGTGTGTGTGTGTGTTGGATCTATGTGGCAGGTCTCGCATGGGAGGTTTATTCTGGGGGGAGGAGATACACAGGCTGCCTCTGGTGGAGTTGAAGGGAAAAGGGGAAGGAGGGGGGCTTTTTTTTTTTTGGTTCTTTTTTTTCCGGAGCTGGGGACCGAACCCAGGGCCTTGAGCTGGGGACCGAACCCAGGGCCTTGCGCTTCCTAGGTAAGCGCTCTACCACTGAGCTAAATCCCCAGCCCCAGGAGGGGGGCTTTTATCAGAGAATTCAGGACATTCCACAGGGCGACCAGTGGGAATGTGTCACCTCCAGCAGCTAATGATGACGGTGCCCTGCTGTCACCAGGCCCCTCAGGCACTCCCTTTTGTTTATTATAGAGAGGAGGAACTAGAAGGGGAGAGATGGTGAGGCAGGGAAGAGGACATGGCTTCCTTAGGCCACTTCCTGCTGTCTGAGGGTGTCATCATTTGTGGAGTACAGTTGGTTCTCACTGTCAGGGCACATTTGATAGTCGTTAGCCCCAAGCCCCATGACCGGCAGTTGGTAATCCTGTGAAAGCGACTGATTAGTCATTTGGTTGGAAATGTTTTGGATTTGTCGTTGGAGAAATGTAGGGAAGAGGTTGATAAAGAACAGTGCAAATAGTAAAAGCAGAAAGATGAGAAGAAGCGAGGTCAGGAGGGCAGAATCCACGTCCGTATGGGATTTTCAAAGGCACAGGGCTTGGAGGCATTGAGTTTTCCTTATGCTTCTGGAGGTCTGTCTGGAGCTGTTTGTTTTGTTCTCTTACTATACTGGTTGACATAGAAGCAGTGTCCCTCTTGGAGGAAGAGGCAAAGGCCACCTTTTTCCTGAGAGAAGGTCTAGTCCCCATCTGTTTGAAGTACTGCCAATGCCAGAGAATTGATCTGTCCTTGGAGAGTGAGTATAGTTTGGGTCACTTGCTACAGATCCTGGATAAACTGGGAAGAAAACTACTGATATGATATCTATACAAGGTCAGGAAGGTAGCCAGTCTCGCTGCCCCAGTGGTGACACCCACAGTTATTCCTGTGACAACTAGACTGCCCTTTTATTATGCCAGGCAGCTATGGGATCCAGGACTGGGATTGGGGGGCTTATCTCCATGTATCACCCCCAACTTGGGGAAGAGAAACACCAGTGTGCAAGCTCCTGACCAACTGGCAGGTAGGCAATGGTGGACCAGAGTACCACAAGGAATCGAGGTTATAGACTGTAGGGGATTGGGATGGAGATGAAGTATAGAAAGTTATGATTTTGTTGGAGTCTAGGGAACTTAGGATCCCTATGGAACATGTCTCTGATGCCTTAAAACAGTTTGCCATGGGTGGTATAGAAAAAGTAGGGAGTCGTGCAACATCAGGGTCAGAGCAGTTGGCGAATGGTGAGGTAAGATTTTTGACAGTGAGTGGCAGTTGTGAGTTAGTCCCAGGAGGCACACATAGCTAGCAATCTCCTAAGCGGCCAGGTTGGATGACATGAAATTAAAGAGCTGATAGGCTGAGGTCAGAGTCTGAAGCAGGAGACAAAATGACAGGTTTGTAGCATTTAAGATAGGAAACTTCAAAGAAGCAATCACCTCTTCTACTTCCCCTATCTCTATTTTCTCTCAAATATTAATCATGCTCATTGGGAACCGGGTTTGTATTGGTGGTAGAATTTGCTGTCAATGGCCGCCGTTTCCCACTGGAATTCCTTGGGTCCCAGCTAGAGAAGAAGAAGGTCTTTCACTGTAGACAGAGGAAGTGATTTTTCTTCACTATCAGTGAAGGGAATTGGCAAGGCCAGTATGGGCAGCCTCCATATATGTCTGCCCATTCTTCACAGTAATATTCTGTCTGGTCAAAGAGGGAGCAAACAGAAAGGTCCTGATACACAGAAGGAAAGGTAGATATGGGGTTATGTAAATGTCAGTAGGCTATAGAGTAACTCTCCAACCCTAATCGGAGAGACTGTTATAAATGAGGGTTTCTTGAACTTTGAAGGGTTACCTGGACAGAAATAAATGGGAGGAGGAGGAGGAGGAGGAGAAGGAAGAGGAGGAGGAGGAGGAAGAGGAGGAGGAAGAAGAGGAAGAGGAGGAGGAAGAGGAAGAGAAGGAAGAGGGGGAGGAGGAGGAAGAGGAGGAAGAGGAAGAGGAGGAGGAAGAGGAGGAGAAGGAAGAGGGGGAGGAGGAGGAAGAGGAGAAAGAGGAAGAGGAGGAAGAAGAGGAGGAGGAGGAGGAGGAGGAGGAGGAGGTGGAGAAAAAGCCATATCTAATCCAGTTGGGTCAAGCATGGCTGCTGGAGTGAAGCCTCATTCTTCTGGAACTGAAGACAAGTGGTTGGTCCCAGCATCCTCTAAAGCTTAAGGGAGCAGGGTAATGTTGGGGTTGATATATCAGAAGGGATGTTATTCTGAGGTGGGGGTAAGATAAAGGGCTTGAGGTGGGATAGGTGAATCCAATGAAGGAGTCCCTCAAGCTTAGCAGCTATGGGGGTCACAAGAATTATCTTAAAGGGGCCCTGCCATTTAGGAGAAAAGGGGGAGACACGGTGGTCTGGAAGGCAGAGAAAGATCTGATCTCTGAAGTTGATTAGGGAAGATAGTAGTTGTTGTGTGTCGGGGATAGACAGCAGTCAGTAAAGTTCCACAGGAGGAACAGTGATGACATAGTAAGGGAGTGAGTAGGTGATCAGGGAGGGAGAGGGTCTGGGTGAAAGACTAAGAGTCAGAACTAGTCATCTATACACGAGCTCAAAGAGTGAGATGAAGTGAGGTCACTTGGGAAGAACCTGTAACCTGAAAGAGACCAGTGGTGGGAGCTTTTCCCAATTGAGGTGAAGTTCCTGTGACAGTTTGACAAGGGTGGTTTTTAAGGAACAGTTAGTCTGTTCTATCTTTCCTGAGGACAGCTACAGTATGGTATATGAAAATACCCAGGGATGTTGAGTGCTTTAGATAGGGTTTGGAAGGTGAATTCAGGACCAATGTCAGACTAGAGGGATGATCTCACAAAGGAGGAGATCAGAGACTGAGATTGGTAGTGGGGGGTGTCTCCACCCACCCTGAGAAAAGTGTCCTCCAAGACCAGGGGGTACCTGGCACATTTGACTGTGGGCATATGGGTAAAGTCAAGTTGTCAGTTAGTCCCAGGGTAGGAGCCTCTAGTCTGGTGGGTAGGAAAAGCGGGTGGGTAAGCTACAATATCTGGAATTGGAGTCTGACATCTGATAGGCGGGCTTTTTCAAAGTGAGAAACTTGTCAGCCCAGTTATTTCCCTTAGAGATCACGGAATTGTTGGTCTGGTGAGATCTGTAGTGGACAGTTCCAGTAGTGTGGGGAGATGGGAGACATTTAGCATAGCCATAATTTGGTTTGTATTGGTTATTGATCCTCCTTTAGTTGGAAGTAACCCTTGCTCTTCCAGATAACAGCACGGGACAGGAAGAAATGTCATATTTAGAGTCTGTGTAGATGTTTAGGGATTGTCCCTGTGCCAATTGGAAGCACATGTAAGAGCTATTATTAGTTCAGCCTGTTGATTGGTGGTGTGGGCAGGGAGGGCCTGTGCCTCAACCACCTCTGTATCTGACACTATAGCATAACCAGCTCTTCAGGTTCCTTTATGTATAAAAGAGCTGCCATCTCTGTGCCAGGTATAGATGTGTGTGTGTGTGTGTGTGTGTGTGTGTGTGTGTGTGTGTGTGTGTGTGTGTATTGCCCTCCTGTATGTGTGAACATGGCAGTAGTTTCTCTAAGGTTCCAGGGCAGGAGTGATAGGGAATGCTCAGCGTTTGGTAGAGGAAGGTTTGAGATATGAGGTGGGCATGATTGGTGAGTGTAGAGTCTTCTATTAGTTAGGAGCTGGGACAGTTTGCAAGAGGAGAAGATAGTGGTAGGTGGGCCAAAAGCTAGTTTTTTTGGGTTTGAGAATAAGGAGATCAGCAGCTGCTAAGGCATGTATGTAGGGTGCCTGTCCATGGGTGGTCAAGTCTAATTTCTTTACACTTGGTATGCTGCCAGTGTAAAGGAGGGTCTCAGTTGGTGACCTAGGACCCTGAGAGCATGTCCTTCTTTTTCTGTTACATAGAGGGAGAAAGGATGGGTTAGATCTGGGAGGTGTAAGGCTGGGGTCTGAAGGAGGGTCTGTTGGAGCCTTTCAAAGGGCTTAGTAACAGGTTTGAGAAGAGATCCCTGGGAGGAGCCTAATTCTGTTTCATATGAGGTGGGCACGGAGGGAAAAGGAAGGGATCCAGGAGTGTATGAAGCCAGTTACTCCAAGGAATGATAGAATCTCCTCTTCAGTGGAGGGGACTGCTGAAGACTGGATTAGGTTTTTCTATCTAAGGTAATGGCTTTGTGTGTTGGAGTAACTGTTAGTCCCAAGTATGTTGCCTGAAGCAGGGACAATTGTACCTTAGAAGATAAGACTCTGTAGCCCTTCCTGGATGAGAAATTTAGAAGAGCAGAGGTGTTAGTATGGTAAATATGTACGGACGGACTGCAGAGAGAATGTCATCCACAAACTGTATAAGCTTAGGTTCAAGGAGAGATAAAGAGAGTAGACCAGAAGCCATGGCCTGGCCAAATAGGTGTGGGCTGTCCAGGAACCCCTAGTCCAGGTGAGTTGGGTAGAGAAGTCAGGGTCAGTCAGCAAAGATATTTCATGTCTGGGTGTCTGGGGGTGGAGTGGAGGTGGGGCTAGAAAATAATGCATCCTTCAGATCCAGAACTGAGAAATGGGAGGTCCCTGAGGGGACAGTGAAAAGAAATGTATAAGGGTTAGCCATGGCAGGGTAGAGAGGGACCACTGTAGAATTAAAGAGCTGGGGGTCTTTATCCAGGAGGTAGGGCCCATTGGGCTTTTTAACTTCAAGTATAAGGGTTTTAAAAGGTGAAGAAGTGGGGCAAAAGAAGTATTTTTCTGAGGATGTCAGTAGGCTTACATTCCCTGAGGCTCTAGAGAGAGAGAGGGTACTGAGATTGTGTGACATACCTGGCAGGGTACAGTGAAATGGTGCTTAGCAACAGAGGGGTTCTAGACATCCCGGACTTGGGGGGCACCTGAGAGGCTGGCAAAGGGATGATGTTTTAGATCCATTAGGTTGAGTGGTTAGAAGGAGAGGAGAAGCTGCTGGCCAGCTTGAAGTCAAATGAGTGGGGGTAGCAAAAGAAATAGAAGCCCCTATTTTGTCTAGAAGATCCCTTCCCAATAAAGGAACGGGACAGGTTGGCACTACCAGAAAAGAATGGGAGAGAATGCATGAAAATGCAATTGAGGGGTGGAGTCTGGCAAGGTTGGTAAGGATGTCCCCCTTATCCCAACAATAGGGAAATGAGGAAGAAAGATAGGTCCCCAAAACTCTGTCAGGACAAAGTAAGTGGACCCAGTGTCCAGAAGGAACATGATGGGTCATACTGATACTGTAATGACTACCTAGAGCTCCCTGTCAGATGACACTAGTTGGAACAAGGGAGGGCAGACCCCTCCAGTCATCCACTGTCAGACCTAAGAGATCAGCTGGAGGGCAGTCTGAGAGTGATGTCTCCACAGCACAAGGGACACAGGACAATCAACAGCCCAGTGTCCCTCTTGATGGCACAGTGGACATGGCCCTGTAGCTTGCGGAGATTAGGGCAAGCCCAGGTCCAATGACCCTCCTGATCACACTTGAAGCAGGGACCTGGGTAATCCTTGAGCCTCAGGAGGCAAGACAGCCTGGTTGAACAGCCTTGGCCAGCATTTGGTATTTTTGCTTTTTCATCTGTCCTATGGTACATCTTAAAAGGTCAGAATTAAGACTTCTGCCTGTGGAGTTAGGGGTCCTCTCTCTAAGTGCTTAAGCTTGGCCCTAATGTTGGGGAGCTCTGGGAAAAGAAATGGGTCATCAGGAGTTGTTTACCCTCTGGATTATCAGGGTCTAGATTCATACACTCTAAAAGGGCCTTTGTAAGGTGTTCTAAAATTGAGATGAGTTTTTCTATTTGTCTTGGATGACCTCTTGGATCTTTTTATAATTTACTGGTTAAAGGGCGGCCTTACAAAACTGGCTAAGAGGCAACTTGTAAATTGATCTCTAGCTAAAATGCCACCTGGGGTATTTATTTAATTCTACCAGGATCCTGATTGGGCATTGCCTCAAACCCAATTGGATGTGTTGCATTGGTCTGGTGTATTTCATTAGCATGCGCTTGGTCTGTTCCCAAACTCACCTGTGCCCCTCAGGAAGTAGGTTGTTTGTGAGAAGTGTGTGTGTGTGTGTGTGTGTGTGTGTGTGTGTGTGTGTGTGTATACATATATATATATATATATATATACACACATATATATATATATATATATATATATATATATATATATATGGAGGTAAGACTATAGGATTGAGTGATATACTGAAACATTTCATTGGAACTGACTTAAAGTTCAGAGGTTTAGTCCAATATCATCATGGCAGGAAACATGGCATCATGTAGGACATGGTGTTGGAAAGGAGCTGAGAGTTCTACATCTCGATCCACAGTCAGCAGGAAGAGAGAGGAGCCTCTAGGTCTGGCTTTGGCTTCTGAAATGTGAAAGCCTACTCCCAGTGACACACTTCCTCCAACAAGAACATGTCTACTTCAACAAGGCCACATCTTCTAATAGTACCACTCCTTGATGTCTAAGTATTCAAATACATGGGCCTATGGGGGACATTTTCATCCAAACCAGCAAAAGCAACATCCAGAAGTTCAGGTCTGGAGAGATGGCTCAGCCATTAAGAGCACTTTTCACTCTTGCAGAAGACTAGGGTTCAGTGTCCACATCCACAGGGTGGTTCATAACCTTCTGCAATTCTAGTTCCAGGTGATCTGACATCCTCTTCTGACCTCCCAGGGCACCAGTCTCACCTGTGGTGCACATATATGTGTGCAAATACTCATGCACACAAATTAAATCTATTTTTTTAAATGTTCACTTCTCTGCAAAACACCACAGCCAAGCATCCTTCATATTCTGCTTGAGTCAATTCAGGAAACAGACTCACCACCCAGAGAGACTGCCGTTAGAAAGCCCACCTAGCAGAAAATGTTAGGGAAAACCCGAAGACCTTCAAACTGCAGCAAAAAGTACACCTTCACTGGCTTCAAATGTCTGGAGAATTGTGATTCCAAAAATCATTAACATGAATATGTCTGAGGTCAGGCTGTTATTGTTCATCCTGCGTTGTTATGGTGATGATATATGTGGAGCTCAAACCTCGGGCAAAGTGCTCGGGATGTCTTCTCACTTAAGCCTTCTGTAACCTCAGAGGCAGTGTCCTCATCCTGATATTACATCCAGAAAGCTGATGGAGAGAGTAGGTAGGCAAAACTCAGTCTGAGGATGCACAGTTGGTCAGGGGCAGACACAGGACTTGGGCTTAGCTTGGTGTAAATTTTGGAAGTAGAAGAGAAACAAGATAAGGTCAATGAGGAGTGTTGACTTGATTGACTGAGAGACTTCTAGGGGGATATTAAGTGTACTTCTGGGTGTGTCTGTGGGTATGTCCAGGGAGGATTAGATCCTGGAGTTCTTACTAATCATTGGCTTAATCTACCGATGGTTTCCATGTCTGAGCAGACTATGGGGAAGGATGAAAACTATGGAAGGTGGGTGTCAGAACATGGTCCAAGAATGGAGTCATGGGATGACTATTCTGAGTGCTTCTGGGAAAAAGTCAAGAAAACAGAACAAGTGTCTTGTGACCTGAATTTCTTTAAAACGTGGAATTGTTCTTGGAATGTGCTTTTGTGTCTCTCCCAGGTATAGCAGATAAGAATGAGTTTACTTCAGATTATTCATTAAAGCTGACTATTGTTATTTGTTTCTATGCCTCTGTGGGAAAGCACATTTGTTTGTTTCCACATGCAGCTTGCCTATCTGATTGTGTGCTTTACTCATGTGTCTCTTCTTAGCCCTTAGAGTATAAATTGTCTAATGCTCTGAATAAAGACTCCAGTCTTCCTCGTTTATATCCACTCCATTCTCCCAGCCCACTACCAACTAGAACAGTAAAGAGTGGAGTCTGAGGCGTCTGCACACTTACTGCCAAGGACACTAGGTTTGACCATTATTCATGTGCTAGGACTTAACTTTGAGGTGCTCTGTTAGGAGGGGGTTAGCCATCAGAGGGCTGTCATTGTGAATGGAATTAGTTCACTATCAAAGATGGCATTATATCTTAAGTATTCTTCCCCTGTGGCCTTCTTCCCTCTAGGGGAGAAGACACGCTACAAGGTGCCAACCTGGAAGCAGCAAGCAACTCTTGCCCAGTGACTCAGCCCGTGGGCACCTTGAGATTGGACTTTTTCTATCCCCCAGAACTGTAAAAAATAGATGTTTGTTCTCTATAAACCACCCGGCCTTGGGTTTTTATTATAGCAACACAGATTAAGACAGGTGACTCTGTCTCCTCTTCGTCCTCCTCCTAGAAAGAACGCAAATTGCCAACACACAAATCTGTCAACAACTTCCAGGAATTCCTGACAGATCCCAGACAGTTTCCCAGTCAGCCTATGCAACATAAAGTTTCCTAGCTGCAGACACCTCCAGGCTGGTGCAAAATGGACTAGGGTCACCTGCCCTTCATACCTCAGGGACAGGTTCAGGGATCCTCTGCTGTGGCTGTGGCTTGTTCTCTCGGGCTGAATGGCTGACACATTTCCCCTTCTGCTGTTTGCTTTCCTTCTCACACTCCTGTGTTCTCAGTGCCCAGCATCTTCAACACCACACATGGTTCTTAGCTTCTCTCGTCTTTTTCTGTTACCATTTAGAAGATCTGAACAAATTACTGCACTCAGACATTTTTTTGCCCACTTAAGGATTAGGGGTATTCTAGTTTTCTTTCTGTTGTTATGGTCAATGCCATGACCAAGAGCAGTGTGGTGAGCAAAGGCTTTGTTTTCATCAGCATCACCGCCACCACCAACCACCATCCTCACCATCAATCAAGGAAAGCTAAGGTAGGAATTAAAGCAGAAGCCAATGGAGAATGCTTGCTCTCTCTGGCTTGCTGTTATCTACCTTTTTTAAAAACAATTTTTTAAAAGATTTGCTTATTTTCCTTTTATGTCTATCAGTGTTTTGTCTGTGTGTATATCTATGTACCATGCATATGCCTGGTGCCCACAGAAACCAGAAGAGTGTGTCAGATCCTGAGGAATTGAAGTTATAAATGACCGTTAGTGGACATTTGGGTGCTGGAAATTGAACCTGGGTTCTCTGGAAGGTCAGTCAGGTTCATAACTGCTGAGCCAGCTCTCTAGCCCCTCAGCTACTTTTCTTACACAGCCTCAGTCCACCTGCCTAGGGATGCCATTGCTCACAGTGGGTTGGGCCCTCTTGTATCAACTGCAATTTAAAACATCTCACAGACATGGCCACAGACCAATGTGACCAGAGCTATTCTTCAGTTGGGATTCTCTCTTCCCAGGTGGTTTAGATTCATATCAAGTTGACAGCTGAAACTTACTATGACGGAAGGAGACTAGAAATGGCTCACAAAAACACAAGACAATGTGGCAGATCAGAAGTCATGAATCAAGAGTCTGCCTTGGTGCCTCTCAGCCCTCAGCACAGATTCTAGACTGCCCCAGGACTTGCAACAGGAACTGTTCCCACATAGCTGGTACCCTTTCTCTGCCTTCTTCTCCCAAGGCCAAAATCCCTGGGTGCCCCAGCCATGTTTGTTACAGGACCCACCCCTGTGCCAGAATGGCTTCTTTCCCCTCACTACTATGCTCCTCAGACATCCTCAGACACAACGGAGTGAACTGTCTCCAGTGATGTGACTACAGATTCATCTATGTAGCAGGGCCTGCTCCTTGCTCTGATAAGTGCTGTCTGACTCAGGATGGGCAGATGATAGTCACACACTGCAAGGGACTCCATTTGGATCAGTGCTCAATCATCTTGTCTAAGTATCCAGTAACTTTGGGGCTGGGGATTTAGCTCAGTGGTAGAGCGCTTACCTAGGAAGCGCAAGGCCCTGGGTTCGGTCCCCAGCTCCGAAAAAAAGAACCAAAATAAGTATCCAGTAACTTTACCCCAGCTTGGCCCCTACTCTCTGATCACAATAGCCAACCAAGAATGACCAAACCCAAGTTCTTCCCAATTGGATAAGAACAGTCACTGCAATATTTAAAAGAAAACCTTCAGAGAAGATGTATTTGTGTAGGTCCTGGCTTGTGTTTCCCAAGATGCTTAAAGATGTTGTCCTTTATTTAGTAGGTGGAATCAAGAACCCTTCCCTACCACAAGCTGTGACAAACAATACTATTTCCAGACATTGACAAATGTCTACTCAGTAGGTGGGTGGACCTACCATTGGTTGAGAGCCACTGATCCAGATCTATTGGTATGGCCTCCAGCTCCTTCCTGACCACCCACTGTGCCTTTTGTGCTCTGTACTCTACACCTGCCTGCCACACAACTGACATCCCTCCCAGTTAGGGAGGCAGGAAGAATGTGGCCATGTGGCACCTGAGGCAATAGTGGGTGGAAATTTCCACTCATTGGAAACTGGCTGATGGCTTCCAGGTGATGGATCTTCATACAAGTCAGTGTTCACAAAAATATCAACATCACTTCCCCTTATGCCAAATCTATTCCTTTTTTTTTTTTTTTTTTTTTTTACAAAGCACAGCCTTCATGTGTTGCTACCAAACATCATAGTTGTAGAGACTGCAAGCCATCTAAAATACTCATAACAACAACCACAGGAAAGACCTGCGGTAAAATACTGCATGCCATAGAATTGTGTTAGTGGGACTTGGGTGATGGTTTCCTTCGCTTCTGAATTTCCTGTGCTCTAACACTTCCATAATGCTGTCACACATACCAACAACTTAAAAGCAACATCCACATATGAGAGAAAACATGCAGTACTTGTCTTTTGAGGTCCTGGTTACTTTACTTGGGATGATTAATTTTTCTAACTCCTTCTGTTTGCTTGCAATTGTCACGATTTCACTTTCGCTGACAGCTGACTAAAGGTTCATTGTACAAATGTTGTACATTTTAATTATCCATTTATCAGTTGATGGGCACCTCAGCTGTTTGCAATTTCTTGCTATTATGACTAAAGCAGTAATGATCATGGATGAATATGAATCTTTATAGTAGCATGTAGAGTCTTCTGTGTATAGTAGGATGTAGAAGTCCCTCTGTGTGTAGTAGCATGTAGAGTCCTCTGTGTAGATGCCCAAGAATAGGGTAGCTGGATCTTGGGGTAGATTGATTCTCAGTGTCTTAGTTAGAGTTTTACTGCTGTGAATAGACACCATTACTGGGGCAAGTCTTGTAAAGGACATTTAATTGACCTGACTTACAGGTTCAGAGGTTCAGTCCATCATCATCAAGGTAGGAGCAGGGCAGCATCTAGGCAGGCATGATGCAGGCAGAGCTGAGAGTTCTATATTTTCATCTGAAGGCTGCGAGTGGAAGACTGACTTCCAGGAAGCTAGGGTGAGGGTCTTATAGCCCACACCCACAGTGACACACCTGCCCCAACAGGGCCATATCTTCTATTAGTGCTACTCTCTGGGCTGAGCATATACAAACCATCACATTCCACTCCCTGGCCCCCATAGGCTTGTCCAAACATATGAGTCTATGGGAGCCATACCTAAACATAGCATAATGAAAAATATATTTAGTTCAACTTCCGAAGTCCCCATAGTCTATAGCAATCTCAACAATGTTAAAAGTCCATAGTTCAAGGTCTATCCAATGACTTAACTGTAATCCCCAAAGCAAGACTGGAAACCAGCCAGGCAAACTCCAAACTCTGCATCTCCAGTTCTGATGTCAAAGCGGCCTTTAGATCTCCAACTCCTTTTGCATTGTTGTCGACTCCAACAAACTTCTTTCTCCTGGGCTGGTTCCATTCCCTGTTAGCAACTTTACTCAGCAGATAGCCCACAGCTCTGGCATCTCGAACATCTTGGGGTATCCAAGACAACTTCAGTGTTAAGCTTCCTGTTTCAATGTCTGGGATCCACACAGGATCTTCTGGGTTCCTCCAAAGGACTGGTACCACTTCTCCAGCTCTACCTTCTGTAGCACTCTAAGCTCTGGTTGATCTACTCCATTGTTGCTGTTCATGGGGATCATCCCCTGGTACTGGCATCTCCAATACACTGGGGTCTTCCCCTGAAACTAGACTTCACCAATAGCTTCTCATAGGCTCTCTTCATGGTGCCAAGCCTCAAATTCTTTGCCTGATCCCTTCAGTCCTGGGCCATCAACTACAACTGAAGCTGCACCTTCACCAATGGCCTTCCATGGCCTCTCACAGTGCCAAGCCTCAGTTGTTCTTCATGACACTTTCATGCCTTCAAAACCAGTACCACCTGAGTGATTCTTACACATTACCAAGTACAACCTGGCTATCTCTGGAACACAGCTTCTTTGTGCTCTCAGAAAACCCTTCCCAGAAGATTTTACCTCAGTGATGCTGGTCTCTTAATCACCACTAATTTCTTAGCTCCAGGTAACCAGCATCAATTGTCCCAGTAGTCCTCTTATACTGGAGTCTAAAGTCAGAGCCACATGGTCAAAACTGCTAAGTTCTGCTGCTTGCTGGGGCTGGAACATGGCCCCTTGTTCTATTACATTATGACCAGTTTTCCATTTTCCAACTCCTTCACTGCCTAAACTTGGCTGTCCTGGAACTTGCTCTGTAGACTGACTACTTTGAACTCAGAGATCTGCATGCCCGTCTCCTAAACACTGGGATTAAAGGTGAGGTCCACCAAGCCTGGATTTAAGTTTTTCTTCACTTAGAACTTGCTTTGTCCTAGGATGGCCTTGAACTCAGAGATCTGCTGGTCTTTGCCTCCTGGGATTAAAGGCTTGTACTGCCATGCCTGGACCTAAATTCAGGTGGGTAGGATCTTGCCCCAAGGTCAGTAGTCCCTTAATTCAATTTAATATCCTTGAACACAGGATTCAGCTCCATTTCACTTCCTGGTGCCCCTTTAATACTCAAACTATATATTTTACATTTTTCCTTTCTCAGCTTGCTATACTCGTTTAAAATGCATTTCATGAGACTTAACCAGAGAACAAAGCCTATGATGGGTGTCTCTGAGACTTCATTTGTCAATGCAATTATTCTGAGTCTCTTTACTTTAGCCTCAGGCAGAATCCTCAGACAAGGGCAAAAAGTAGCCACATTCTTCACCAAAATACCACAAAACAGTCTCTAGACCACATGTTGAAATTCTCTACTGAAACCTCTTGGACTAGGTCTGCACAGTTCAAATCATTCTCAGTAACAAAGTTTTCCATATTTCTACTGGGATAGCCTATGAAGCCCCATTTAAACCATCCCCTAGCTTTCCAAATTAAAGCCCCCAAATCCACATTCTTCCAAACACAAGCATGGTCAGGCCTATCACAGCAATACCCCAGTCCCTGGTGCCAACTTCTGTAATAGACAAGGTTCTCTAGAGTCACAGAAATTATAGGTAGTCTCTATATAGTAAGGGGATTTGTTATGATGACTTACAGTATGTAGTTCAACTCCCCAACAATTGTCAGCAGCAGCTGTGAATTTGGGAAGTCCAAGGATCTAGCAGTTGCTCAGTTCCACAAGGCTAATAGATTCCAATAGATGTGCTGACAAGTAAATGCAGGCAGGAAGCAAATCTTCCTTCTTCCAATGACGTCATGTAGGTCTCCAGCAGGTGTGTCCCAGATTAAAGGTGTATACCACCTTGCCTGGATCTGGGACTTGTTTTGTCCCAGGCTGACATTAAACTCAAAGATCTCCTTGCCTTATTCTCCTGGGATTCATAGCCACTATACCTCAAAATCTCCATGCCGAGATCCAGGTCAGAAACTTGTATCTCCTAGGCTCAAGATCTGGATCACAGGTGAGCCTTCCAATTCTGGATTGTAGTTCACTCCAGATATAGTCAAACTGACAACCAGGAATAGCTATTACACTCAGCTTATGAGGACCTCCTATATTGATTTCCATAGTGCCTAAATCAGTTTGCACTCCCGCCAGCAATGAATAAGTGTCCCCTTATGGGGCTGGGGATTTAGCTCAGTGGTAGAGCGCTTACCTAGGAAGCGCAAGGCCCTGGGTTCGGTCCCCAGCTCCGAAAAAAAGAACCAAAATAAATAAATAAATAAATAAATAAATAAATAAATAAATAAGTGTCCCCTTTCCCTGCATCCTCACCAGCATTAGCTGCTATTTGTATTATTGATCATGGCCTTTCTGACTTGGGTAAGATAAAAATCTCCATCTATTTTTAATAAATGTATTAATTAATAAATGGCTAAGAATATTGAACATTTCTTTAGATGTTTCTCATCCATTTGTGTTTTGTCTTTTAATGTCACCCAGGTACAAACCCTACAACCTACAACAGTGACCTGCCTGCAAGATATGCTGGTACAATAGCAGCCAAGTGTTATGGGAGCAATCAACCATTTTATTGATTTAAGAGCCACTCCATCTGATGGAATCCATATTTGACACTGTTAAAGTGGCCAAGAACTTGATAGGTCATGAGTCGAAGGGAAAACCTCCTATTGTTATTCTGATAAAGGAACACAGCGATAAAATGGCTTCTGGTGACATACTGCTATACCAATAGATCAGTCTCATCAAAGAAACATCTTTTTGTAGTAGTCGGGAATTAACATAGAGAACCACAACTGGACAATTTGCAGAGTAAAAGACCTTAAGGCACTCAGTCCTAAATTAGATGTTTTCATCAAATCCCTCCCCTCAGGGCTCAGGGAACTATCCACAAGAGGAGACAGAAAGATTGTGAGAGCCAGAGGCAATGGAGGACTCCAAGGAAACAGTGTCTTCCAGACACAACAGGACGGATGAACATGTGAACTCACAGAGAGTGTGGCAGGACATGGAGACCAACACCACTTCAAGCCAGCAGGAGTCCCAACACTGAGAAGGGGAAGTTATTTGCAACTGATACCCGTGAGTAAAGGGGAAATAGTTTTGTTCCAATGGAGTATAACTGAGTATAGGAACCACACTTAAGGGAAGGTCCCATGCCCAGGAATAGTTGACCAACACAAAACGAACTGTCGTGTGTGTGTGTGTGTGTGTGTGTGTGTGTGTGTGTGTGTGTGTGTGTGTGTGGTGTGTGTGTGGTGTGTGTGTGTGTGTTCTTTATGTTTTGTTTTGGCATTTCTGTCTTATTGGGGTGTTGCTGTAAAATTATAAAAAATGCTGTCTTTTATCCTTCACTAGATCTGGCACCATAGTAGCCCAAGACATCTGTTAGATATCTTCATCTCAGTCAGCAAAGCCTCTCACCCGCTTTGCTCTATCCCATATCACACTGCCAATGGCTTCTCTCTGAGCCTGGCAACAATCTCTCTACCCATCTAGTTCCCAAGGCAGGTTGCCACCATGCCAGAAATACACATCCCAATTCCGTGGCAGCCTAAGGTCTCCAGCCACCACATACTCTCTTGAACTTAATTCGCCACATAAAAGAACACACGACACAATAACATCTGATCCAATTGATAATCTATAATTACCCACCTAGACATACAAAGCCCTGTACACATCCATCCCTTAAGAATATTCATCACAACCTGTACAGAGAGGAATCTTAACATCCGCTTCCGTGTTCTCTCCCCTGTTTCTTCTCTCTCGCTCCTGTCTCCTCCCCTCTCTAAAACTTTTCTCCCGCCCATCCTTCCTTCTCGCTCAATGACAGGCCTCGTTCTATCTTGTACCTGCCTTAACCTGTATGACATCATCCTACATTGGGGTTCTTTGTTTTGATTTTTTGGTTTGTGGGTTTGTTTTTAGAGAGAGAGAAAAGAAAACATAAAGGTGGATGGGTAGGGAAAGAGCTGGGATGAATTGGAGAGGGAGAAACACAATCAAAATATATTGCACAAAAAAATTAAAACAAAAGCATGGATGATGCACACACCTGTAATCCCAGTGCTCAGAGGCAGAGGCAAGAGGACTGCTGCGAGTTCAAGGACAGCCTAGTCTATATGGAAAATTCCAGGCTCTAGCCAAGGCTAAATAGTTAAGACCATGTCTAAAAATGCTACATATATATGCTCACACACACTCACACACTTACATACATACACACACACACATACACACACACACACACACATACTCACACACACTCTCTTCCTTGTAGTTCACTGGTGTGCATGCCGGACTAACCAGCTCACAAACTCCCGGGGCTTCACCTGCCTTTCCCTCCCAT